>NC_056446.1:15572619-15872619 GCF_018296145.1 Oncorhynchus tshawytscha | reverse complement strand
TATACACACAAGTGTAAAGGAATGAATATGAATATTGGCGTGCAAAATTGCAAGATGATGTTATAGTGCTTGTCTGATTATATTATAATCTTTGTATTGCATTAGAATGGTTGTTTTATTTGACAGAATAGAGTATTCTGTTAACTATTGTGTGTGTGTGTGTTCCACTGAGGATGGGCCTCTATGAGATATCACTGACAGAGGAGATTTACGATGTCTTTGGGTAATAAAGCCTAAAGAGCATTCCAGATAGTAAAGGTAATGTTTTTGTGCTATACCGTACCAGGGTGAGACAGGTTCCAGTTTGGAGTAGCAGGGGGCCAGACACTGGTCTTTACAATGAAAACTGTTTGACACAGCAGTAACTGTCTGCTATGTTTTATAGATATATTTCATACAAATCTTAACCTTTGTGAACTGTTCCTAAGATTTGTGGTTCATCATGTAAGTTGAGAGGGGTGTATCTTGGCTATAAAAGATCTTTGTACTTTTCTGGTGGTACTTTTCAATGGTTCATTAGAGATAGCGCATCATTGAAAGTCAAAAAGGGCTATTGCAAAGCTCTTAATTAAAAGATGTCGTTTAAGTGTAACTCTGACTGGTGTGTAGTTTGTAACTCTCCTCATTTGGTAAAGCAGAAAAATGCCACCACAATATGTACATAAAAATATATAAATGAGCAATGGCCGAACGGCATAGGCAAGATGCAGTAGATGGTATCGAGTACAGTATATACATATGAGATGAGATGAGATGAGTAATGTCGGGTATGAGAACATATAAAGTGGCTAGTGATACATTTAATATACATATGAGATTAGTAATGTAGGGTATGTAAACATTATATAATATAAAGTGGCTAGTGATAAATTGGTTACATCACTTTTTCCATTATTAAAGTGGCTGGAGTTAGTATGTTGGCAGCAGCCACTCAATGTTAGTGATGGCTGTTTAACAGTCTGATGGCCTTGAGATGGAAGCTGTTTTTCAGTCTCTCGGTCCCCGCTTTGATGCACCTGTACTGACCTCGCCTTCTGGGTGATAGCGGGGTGAACAGGCAGTGGCTCGGGTGGTTGTTGTCCTAGATTATCTTTTTGGCCTTCCTGTGACATCGGGTGGTGTAGGTGTCCTGGAGGGCAGGTAATTTGCACCCGGTGATGCGTTGTGCAGACCTCACTACCCTCTGGAGAGCCTTCCGGTTATGTGCGGAGCAGCTGCCGTACCAGGCGGTGATACAGCCCGACAGGATGCTCTCGATTGTGCATCTGTAAAAGTTTCTGAGTGTTTTTGGTGACAAGCCAAATTTCTTCAGCCTCCTGAGGTTGAAGAGGCGCTTCTGCGCCTTCTTCACCACGCTGTCTGTGTGGGTGGACCATTTCAGTTTGTCCGTGATGTGTACGCCGAGGAACTTAAAACTCCCCACCCTCTCCACTACTGTCCCGTCAATGTAGATAGGGGGCTGCTCCCTCTGCTGTTTCCTGAAGTCCAGGATCATCTCTTTTGTTTTGTTGACATTGAGTGTGAGGTTATTTTCCTGACACCACACTCCGAGGGCCCTCACCTCCTCCCTGTAGGCCGTCTCGCCGTTGTTGGTAATCAAGCCTACCACTGTAGTGTTGTCTGCAAACTTGATGATTGAGTTGGAGGTGTGCATGGCCACGCAGTCGTGGATGAACAGGGAGTACAGGAGAGGGCTGAGAACGCACCCTTGTGGGGACCCAGTGTTGAGGATCAGCGGGGTGGACATGTTGTTACCTACCCTCACCACCTGGGGGCGGCCCGTCAGGAAGTCCAGGACCCAGTGGCACAGGGCGGGGTTTAGAGCCAAGGCCACGAGCTTAATGATGAGTTTAGAGGGTACTATGGTGTTAAATGCTGAGCTGTAATCGATGAACGGCATTCTTGCATAGGTATTCCTCTTGTCCAGATGGTTTAGGACAGTGTGCAGTGTGATGTTGATTGTGTCATCTGTGGACCTATTGGCTCGGTAAGCAAATTGGAGTGGGTCTTGGGTGTCAGGTAGGGTGGAGGTGATATGGTCCTTGACTTGTCTCTCAAAGCACTTCATGATGATGGAAATGAGTGCTACAGAGCGGTAGTCATTTAGCTCAGTTACCTTAGCTTTCTTGGGAACAGGGACAATGGTAGCCCTCTTGAAGCATGTTGGGACAGTAGACTGGAATAAGGTTTGATTGAATATGTCTGTAAACATACCAGCCAGCAGGTCTGGGCATGCTCTGAGGACCCGGCCGGGGATACTGTCTGGGCCTGCAGCCTTGCGAGGGTTAACACATTTAAATGTTTTACTCACTTTGGCTACAGTGAAGGAGAGCCCGCAGGTTTTGGTAGCGGGCCATGTCAGTGGCACTGTATTGTCCTCAAAGCGAGCAAAAAAGTTGTTTTGTCTGCCTGGGAGCAAGGTATCGTGATCTGCGACTGGGCTGGTTTTCCTTTTGTTTTCCGTGATTGACTGTAGACCCTGCCACATACCTCTCGTGTCTGAGCCGTTGAATTGCGACTCCACTTTGTCTCTGTACTGACTCTTAGCTTGTTTGATTGCCTTGCGGAGGGAATAGCTGTTTGTATTCGGTCATGTTTCCGGGCACCTTGCCCTGATTAAAAGCAGTGATGCACTTGTTAATAAACTCGTACACCGAATCAGTGTATTCGTCAATGTTGTTGTTCGCCGCAATGTGGAACATATCCCAGTCCACGTGATCGAAGCAATCTTGAAGCGTGGAATCCGATTGGTCGGACCAGCGTTGAACAGACCTGATCGTGGGTGCTTCCTGTTTTAGTTTCTGTCTATAGGCTGGAAGCAACAAAATTGAGTCGTGGTCAGCTTTTCCGAAGGGAGGGTGGGGGAGGGCCTTATATGCGTTGCGGAAGTTAGAATAACAGTGGTCTAGGGTTTTGCCAGCCCAGGTAGCACAATCGATATGCTAATAGAATTTGGGGAGCCTTGTTTTCAGATTAGCCTTGTTAAAATCCCCGGCTACAATAAATGCAGCCTCAGGATATGTGGTTTCCAGTTTACATTGAGTCCAATGAAGTTCTTTCAGGGCCGTCGATTTGTCTGCTTGGGGGGGAATATACACGACTGTGATTATGATCAAAGAGAATTCTCTTGGTAGATAATGCGGTCGGCATTTGATTGTGAGGAATTCTAAGTCAGGTGAACAAAAGGACTTGAGTTCCTGTATGCTGTTTTGATCACACCACGTCTTGTTAATCATAAGGCATACACCCCCGCCCTTCTTCTTACCAGAGAGATGCTTGTTTCTGTCGGCGCGATGCGTGAAGAACCCAGGTGGCTGTACTGACTCAGATAATGTGTCTCGAGTGAGCCATGTTTCCGTGAAACAAAGAACTTTAGTCTTGGATGTCTCTCTGGAATGCTACGCTTGCTCGGATTTCGTCTACCTTGTTGTCAAGAGACTGGACATTGGCGAGTAGTATGCACGGGAGCGGTGCACGATGTGCCCGTCTATGGAGCCTGACCAGAAGATCGCTCTGTCTGCCCCTTCTACGGTAGGCCAAATAGAGGATCCGCTTCGGGAAAGTCGTATTCCTGGTCGTAATGTTGGTGAGTTGACGTTGCTCTTATATCCAATAGTTCCTCCCAACTGTATGTAATAAAACCTAAGATTACCTGGGGTAACAATGTAAGAAATAACACATAAAAAAACAAAATACTACATAGTTTCCTAGGAACGCGAAGCGGGGTGGCCATCTCTGTCGGCGCCGGAAGTAGTGTGTATTTTTTACAACGTTTACTTTTATTTCACTACCTTCCTAATGAAAATAATGTACTTTTTACTCCATACATTTTCCCTGACACTCAAAAGTACTCGTTTACATTTCAAATGCTTAGCAGGATATAAATGGTCCAATTCACGCACTTATCAAGAGAACATCCCTGGTCATCTCTTCTGCCTCTGATCTGGCGAACTCACTAAACACAAATGCTTTGTTTCTGAAGGATGTCTGAGTGTTGGAGTGTGCCCCTGGCTCTCTGTAAATGTAAAAAAACACGAACGATTGTGCCACCTGGTGTGCTTAATATGAGAGATTTGAAATTATTAATACTTTTACTTTTGAAACGTAAGTACATTTTTGCAATTACATTTACTTTTGATACTTAAGTAACAGTTAAGTTTGGACACACCTACTCATTCAGGGTTTTTTCTTTATTTTTACTATTTTCTACATTGTAAAATAATAGTGAAGACCTAAAAACTATGACATAACACATATGGCATCATGTAGTAACCAATAAAGTGTTTAACAAATCAAAATATATTTGAGATTCTTCAAAGTAGCTTTGCCTTGATGACAGCTTTGCACAATCTTCGCAATATCTCAACCAGCTTCAACTGGAATGCTTTTCCAACAGTCTTGAAGGACTTCCCACATATGCTGAGCACTTGTTGGCTGCTTTTTCTTCACTCTGTGGTCAACTCATCCCAAACTGTCCTAGTTGTGTTGAGGTCAGGTGATTGTGGAGGCCAGGTCATCTGATGCAGCGCTCCATGACTCTCCTTCTTGGTCAAATAGCCCTTACACAGCCTTGATGTGTGTTGGGTCATTGTCCTGTTGAAAAACAAATGATAGTCCCACTAAGCACAAACCAGATGGGATGGTGTATCGCTGTGGTAGCCATGCTGGTTAAGTGTGCCTTGAATTCTAAATAAATCACAGACAGTGTCACCAGCAAAGCACCCCCACATCATCACACCTCCTCCATGCTTCACGGTGGGATCTACACATGCGGAGATCATCCGTTCACCTACTCAGCGTCTCATAAAGACACGGCGGTTGGAACCAAAAATCTCAAATTTAGACTCATCAGACCAAAGGACAGATTTACACCAGTCTAATGTCCATTGCTCATGTTTCTTGGCCCAAGCAAGTCTCTTCTTCTTATTGGTGTCCATTAGAAGTGGTTTCTTTGGAGCAATTTGACCACGAAGGTCTGATTTCACGCAGACTCCTCTGAACAGTTGATGTGTCTGTTACTTGAACTCTGTGAAGCATTTATTTGGGCTGCAATTTCTGAGCCCGGGAACTCTAATGAACTTTATCCTCTGCAGCAGAGGGAACTGGGTCTTCCTTTCCTGTGGCGGTCCTCATGAGAGCCAGTTTCATCAAAGCGCTTAATGGTTTTTGCGACTGCACTTGAAGAAACTTTCGAAGTTCTTGAAATTTTCCAGATTGACTGACCTTCATGTCTGAAAGTAATGATGGACTGTCATTTCTCTTCGTTTATTTGAGCTGTTCTTGCCATAATATGGACTTGGTCTTTTACCAAATAGGGCTATCTTCTGTTTACCACCCCTACTTTGTCACCACAACTGATTGGATCAAACGAATTAAGAAGGAAAGAAATTCCACAAATGAACTTTTAACACACCTGTTCATTAAAAATGCATTCCAGGTGACTACCTCATGAAGCTGGTAGAGAGAATGCCAAGATTGTGAAAAGCTGTCATCAAGACTAAGGCTAGCTACTTTGAAGAATCTCAAATATAAAATATATTTTGATTTGTTTAACACTTTTTTTTAGTTACTACATGATTCCATATGTGTTATGTCATAGTTCTGAGGTCTTCAATATTATTTGTCAATGTAAAAACTAGTACAAATAAAGAAAACCCCTTGAATGAGTAGGTGTGTCCAAACTTTTGACTGGACTGTATATTTAAAACCAAATACTTCTAGACCTTTACTCAAGTAGTATTTTACTGGGTGACTTTCACTTTTATGTGAGTCATTTCCTATTAAGGTATCTTGACTTTTACTCAAGTATGACAATTGTGTACTTTTTCTACCACTGACAGACAGTAATACAAATTAGAGAGGTGAGGACGCATGTGGGCTTGTGAATGAGAACCATGTACCTACTACTTCTCATGCTGATCATCTGCAGTGATGAATAGCTCATGCTCCCCCTGGCATGTAAAAGGGTTTGTTCAGCACCATGGACAGCAGCGCTGACTCTTGTTTAAAGTGCTGAAAAAAGGGAACCAAATGGGTAGTTTAAACAGAGGTCAAGCTTCAATGAAAGTGGATTAAAGTGGGCTTATGGAACTTTTGTCCAACATTGCCTGCTTTTTGAGCTGTTACTCCAATATTCCTAGCTCGCCACTCAATGTGCTATTTCAGCACCGCAAGCCACTGGGGGTTTCAGAGAGACAGAGAGAATCCCCATTATCTTGTCCTCCTTTAAAACACCTTTCACATTCGATTTTGTGGAAGACCAGCAGTCTGTTTTCCCTCATACAGTGTTATGGTTCTTCTAAAGAAAAGCCTTTTCTATCCCGTTTTCCTTTGATTTTCACGTCTGCTTCTGTTAGTGGTCTCTTTCCCTCTCTCAAATACAAACAGGTAGATTTGTCCATTAAAAAGGTAGTTGCATCTAAGCAGGATTTGGACTCCCAATAAACTGCATATATATTGTCCAGTTGGATATATTGTTTGTCAAATAAAAGAACAATGTGGAAAACAGTGCTGTCGCCTTTTCTGGGACAGTGACTGTATCCTGTCCAGATAAACATTGTCTAAAATGGCCGGTGGACATAGATTAGGACCCTGGTTATTCTAACTCATAATACTTCAATGTTGATGAAAAGGTAATAGTCTGAGAAATGGGAAGTGGAAGAATAAACAGTGTTTATAACCTGCATGAGAATAACCTCCATTCCCTGTGTTTGGTCTATCTTTCTAAGGGAAGTGGAGCTCTCTGGATCTCTTCCAGAATGCTAGAGCACCGAGGGCATAAACACACCCAGTAATCAGGCGATTTGCTGGGATCTGGGAGGACTGGGGCCTGTGAGCAGTCTGTCTGCTCCTTCTCTGCCAGCCACTGCTGATTTATCAGGGATTGGTGGAGCCTCTCCCCTTCTCAGATCATCACAGAGTGATCTGTCCCACCCTGGGGGAGCAGAGGGCGAGCCCTAGGTCTCCAGGTCCATAAAGCCAGATAGGGCCAGGTTATTATTAACTCAGCCCTATCCTCATCAGGAGACTGGACTGGGGACAGCTGGCTATAGCAGGGCTGTACATCACTGTCACCCAGCCAGACACTCCAGGCTTGTCCTTGTCTTTGGGCTAACAAACATGTAGATTGATGACATTGTGTACAATAAGGAGTATGCAGTGAGGAAGAATATAGGCATAACTCAAAGCAAAGCTCCTCATTGATTGGAGATTTGTGGGGTCGTTTTTTCTGTATTCATTAGTGACTTCGTGGAGTGGAGAGGTTTTTATTTCTCTGTTGGGTATTGGGACTGAGACAAGTGATGAAACATGACCAAACCTGGGAGTGCTTTTCACGGATATGATGGCGTCAATCCTAAGAGGGAGGCAGCTGAATGACAGTGGTTTGGATCTCAGGAGGATTTTGTGGCTGATGAACTGAGAAAGGCCTAATTGAATTGAAACATAAATCAGTTGGCAGGCCAGGTTAGTCAGGGATAGAACACCACAGCTGAGGTTTGTCTGCCCAGGGAGGAGGCAGAAGCCTCTGTCTGGGTTGGTTATTTGGCCGCGGTTGGATCTGGGGCACCCAAATGGGTGTGATTAGAGCCAGGGAGGACCAAGTCAACTTCCCACCCCACCCTACCCCACCCCCCTGACACTCAATGAATGACCCAGCTCCATGTCCCTAACTTGCCAGGTCACTGATTTGTTTGGAAGCAGTGTTAAGGTGACCCACATTACCACAGGACCAGATGGTGTAGTCAATTAGTGGCCAGCAGAGAGCTGACTGGATCAGGCTGCTGTCCAGAGGGTTTATTCCATCTGCACAGCTGCACAGTCACGGCTGTAGTCAGTTCGTCCGTTCCATGTCTGGTGAACGGATGTTGTCCGTCTGGTTCCTCAGCATCTGCTCCCCTACCCTCCTCCTCTTCTCTTCCATTTCGTCCTCTCCCCTCGGCTGGGTGTGTACAGTGCAGTCCATTCCTGACCTGGGTAAACACTACGTTATTCGGCATGAGTGCTCTCTCTAGCCGGGGGACATGGGAGCCCATCTCTGGCCAGCTCACCGCCATGCCCTTGATGATGACATCAGCGTGACAGCAGCTGGCGGATTGCGGATGCAGGTATGCTCAGACAAAACAACCCTCATTTAATTTGTTCATGCATTGGAATATAATGGAGATATACAATGTGTGACGACCAATGATGATTAAACTGGGTCTGATTAATCTATCATTGAGGACACTTGTGACCTGCTATTAGATTGAGATGGGAAAGGCATTTCCATTTTTCTCGTCAGGATCATTTGGAACAGTACAGATGAATGAAACAGAGAACAAACCAGGAGAATAATGACTCCGCATGCTTTCTTAACTGTGACCCACTTGTCAAACACATCAGAGCAAATCTTATCAAACACTCTCAATTTGAAGTGATTCATAAGACTTAATGTTAATGATATCCGTGACTACAATGCCAAACCAATGTAAAAACAATGTCACATTCCCGGAGATAAACACGGTTGCTAAAATGCCTATGAAAGACATTAGATTTCTAGGGAGTAGAATAAGCAGGTGAAAGCCATCCAACACACACAACAAGCCCTCTAGGTGCAGGCACCACTCTCAAGTCAACACCATACCGTATGCATTTTATAGGATGCACTGCTGCGTCATAACTTCACCGGCGAATGAGCATGACATTGATATTAATTAATTTAAGTGTCAATGAATCGACATAGGGCTGAGCTTGCAGAAGACAGGGTCTCTTTGTGAAGCTGTGCCGTCGTGATGATCGAAGTGAGCCATCCATCGCTGGGGAGCTGAAAGCTGTCCATTTACAACCACCCAGAGAGAAAAGGAAACATTGCAACTGAATTATGATTCTCTGCTAGAAGTTCATACAACAAACCATGAATCATCACAGTGGGATTTGTGAATCATCATTGTGCATGAGTGACTCAAATGGCAAATGTAACCTTGGAGAAGTGATCCGAATCCATGTTTTATGGCTCTATCTCATGGCCCTGTCACTTACGTGGTGGAATTAATGTACGGGAAGGGAGGCGGTAATGTAAAGATGTGGTAATCGTGTTCAAGGCCGTGGAAACAGCCACAGAGATCTATGGAGCCATTACTAAAGACAAACCGGGAGGAAAACACATTCCTCTGATGACACTCCAGTGTATCCTGCACCATTATAATACTGGAACCATACAGCCTCATGCCTCACAACGGCCAATAGCTGTGTCCAGTACTTATATACCACAGCCTCTTGGGTATCATTGCTTCATTGTCCTATTGTGACATTGTCCTATTGTGACATTGTAACATACTACTGATTTTGTAACATTTGCTGAGGACACTGACTGAGAGGATGAGCGTCTGTTCCCTCTCTCACCATTTTCAGTTGGCACGTGTTTTGTTAAGGCAAGGCAAAAGGGGAGTACATGGACAAGATAGGCAAGGTCAGGTCACATCTTGTACAGGATGAGAAAATCCTATCATGTGGTGGTCCCCCCCTTCATACAGTAACCTCGTTTGTACCTGGTTCTAACATGAGTCTACATTCTGATTGTGCCCACATTTCCAAATATATGTCTACACATGGTATTAAAATGTGTCTCATATCTGTCCACTGCATTGTGACCACTGCATTGTGACCAGATTTCCTGGTCCCTACCTGCATGCAATTTATTTGACAGCTATTCTTTCAAAATAATAGGTATTTATTTTCATGACACATATTGATTAAAAAAAACCTAAGCCGGCGCACAAATTATTTTATTTAGAGGTGCTGACTAACGGCGAATAAACTATAAGCTAGTCGCAAACTCCGTATATAAACTCCCAGTAATTTATTGGGTAAATCACCAACGGCTAGACCTCGAATTTGAAGGAAAGTCTGACTCAAGACAAAGTAGTTATTGGATAATGCCAGTTCAGTAAGTTGTAAGATGCCATCATTGGATGGAGCAAGGGTAGAGTCTCTGTGTTGCAGCGCTTGCAAGCCTCCAGTGTGTGGGATGTTAGTGTACAAGCTCTCCACATCAAAAGTGGCCAGCAGGGTGCCCTCTGGTATCCTTCCTAAGCCCTCTATCAATGAGATCATGTGACTAGTGTCTTTAACATAAGATGGGAGTTGCTCAACTTTCGGTTTAATGTGGTGATCCACAAACTTAGAAATGTTGGATGTCACAGAGTCGATTGCTGCTACAATGGGTCTACCTGGAGGAGGAGACACTTGTTTATGTAATTAAGCGACTGTATAGAAATTTGGTGTCTCAGGAAATTTCACACAGAAATTCACATTATTTTTTGGTGATTTGTCCTGATTCCAAAAAGCTTTCCACTGTGGATGAGATATTATGCTGGAATTCTAGGATAGGGTCATAATTCAGTTTGCGATATAAGCGTGGTCCTATTATTGGAGCTTGGTGAGATCTGACATGCCCCCTGAGCCCACTTCACACCTACTGTACTTGACACCCATTCTAAATGGGAACTACAAATGTGGCTCATGTGCATAGCGCAATAGCATTATAACAACATCCTTCTTCAGACACCCAGTTACACGTCAAACGATCTCTGTTAGCGGTATCATCTCATGCAAGACCAAGGGAGTAATCTATCTCATCACCTGTAAGACAAAAAGACAATTAAAACAACGCATAGCTGAACACTGCAGCTCAATCAGGTGTAAGAACATTGACTATCCAGTAGCAGCTCAGTTTGTTGAAGCTAAACATTCAATCTCCTCCTTCAAATACACAGGCATTGAGCATGTTGCTCTACCAAGGAGAGGAGGTAACATGGAGATCCTACTACTATAAAGGGAAGCTTACTGGATATCCTATCTAAAAACATTGACCCCTAGTGGTCTGGATATTGACTTTGATCTCAGGCCCTTCTTATGAACAAATATCTCTTTCATGAACAAGTCTTATAAATGTATCTATTCTTTCTACAGCTTATCAGTGTGCACTCAATATGTTCCCCTGTTGATGAGGCTTAATGTTCATTATGGTTGAACCAAAAGATTACATGTAACAAAACAAAAAAAATGAAATGGGAAACAATATATATGTGAAATTGAATTAAACAATCATGTATGTTGATGCTAATATTATGTACAATATTCAATTAGGTTTTCATATGATAACAATAGCCTAATATAATCAATATGCCATAAACTACTGTTTTTTAACAGTTTCACTCAATTCATTCTAATTAACTTAAGAATTATGACACACCCCTCACTATTGTCATTGGTTGCACTAATTGCACTGTTTGTCTTATTAACACTGTTTGTGTTTGTCGTATTGATGCCTTAAGTCAATAGTGGCACATGTTAATGCGGCTATATGATTTTAGAAGGTGGGATAGTGATGATTTAAATAGTTTCACTGCCCAGTCCCGCCTACACTTGTACGATACCCAGACACAATGCGTGCCTGGCTACCTCTGGAGGCGGTCAGGAGGAGCTGATCACAATCAGATTACAAAGAGTCTTTTGATCGTTTACATCTGTCTACAAATGTGGGCACGATCTGGATGTGGACACGATCAGGATGGGGACACGATCAGGATGTGGACACAATCAGGAAAAGGACATGTTTAAATGGGGTTAGCACCATGGGGCTACTGACATCCTCATGATCCCCGGCAACATTTCCCTCTACTGGAAATCACTTTATCTCCCACATGGGTCACCTGTACTCATCATAAAACATAGGGTGACACAACATAGTGAAAGATCTTGAAACTGTTGTACATTTTCATACAAATTGCTGACTCAAAACGTAATATTCAGATTTCCTAAACCTCTTAATGTCATCTAACTTTCCAGGGACAACTGGTAAAGGGACAGGGTTGGGTATTATAGGATGCATTGTGGCAGTCTAGTCACCATGATAAGTATACAACAGCCTCCACTGCCAACACCCTCATTAAAACTCTACTCTTTGTTTTTTTCCCTCCCAAGTAAAAGTTGTGTGCTTCAGAGAGGGATCTATTTTCCAACACTCATCGTGCCTGCTCCCTGCAGTAGCAGCTAATTAAGGTGCGCTGATCAAACAGAGGAGAGAGCAGGAGTAGAGCTAGACAGGGAGAGTGAGAGAAGAGAGACAGAGAAAGAGCATGAGCTGGCACGCAATGAATGTGCCCCAGCCTTTTCGTGTCGCAGGCAGGCAGAGACAGGAATCCGGGAGAAATGTCAATCAACCTAAACATAGATCAGTAGATACATCACTGTGCATTAATGTGTCTGCCCTGATGTTTTATTCATGAGGCTGTGTTAAACACAGCTCCCAGACAAGCACAGGGATTCAGACGCCCTCACAGGATCACAGTCAACTCATTCACAAACACCATGAATTGTCACTGGAGGAGCATCAGGCATCTAACAACAGTCCTGGAGGAGCACATATCATTATCTATGGAGCATGATGGAGCAAATGTGCAATTATTATTCCCCCAACTGTGGCGGGAATAATTCCTTCTGATGTACAGAAGATGAATGTGCAAGTAGAGATACTGGGGTGCAAAGGAGCAATGCCATTGGATGAGTCCCGTAACATATTCCAGTCTGAGCTAGCAAAACAGTCCTGTAGCGTAGTATCCACGTCATCTGACCACTTCCGTATTGAGCGGGTCACTGGTACTTCCTGCTTTAGTTTTTGCTTTTAATCAGGAATCAGGAGGATATAATTATGGTCAGATTTGCCAAGTGGAGGGTGAAGGAGAGCTTTGTATGAGTCTCTGTGTGTGGAGTAAAGATGGTCTAGAAAGATTTTTCCTCTGGTTGCACATGTGATGGCAGCATTCGAGTGAAACTGAAAGTTTTAACCAGGGAAAGGTGACCGAAACGAATACAAACAGTGTAGCTATTCCCTACGCAAGGCAATCAAACAAGTTAAGCGTCAGTATAGAGACAAAGTAGAGTCACAATTCAACGGCTCAGACACAAGAGGTATGTGGCAGGGTCTACAGTCAATCACGGATTACAAAAAGAAAACCAGCCCCGTCACGAACCAGGAGGTCTTGCTCCCAGGCAGACTAAATACGTTTTTTGCCCGCTTTGAGGACAATACAGTTCCACTGACATGCCCGCAACCAAAACCTGCGGACTCTCCTTCACTGCAGCCGAAGTGAGGAAAACATTTAAACGTGTTAACCCTCGCAAGGCTGCAGGCCCAGACGGCATCCCCAGCCGCGTCCCCAGAGCATGCGCAGACTAGCTGGCTGGTGTGTTTATGGACATATTCAATCAATCCTTATCACAGTCTGCTGTTCCCACATGCTTCAAGAGGGCCACCATTGTCCCTGTTCCCAAGAAAGCGAAGGTAACTGAGCTAAACGACTACCGCCCCGTAGCACTCACTTCCGTCATCATGAAGTGCTTTGAGAGACTAGTCAAGGACCATATCACCTCCACCCTACCTGACACCCTAGACCCACTCCAATTTGCTTACCGAGCCAATAGGTCCACAGACGATGCAATCTCAACCACACTGCCCTAACCCTTCTGGACAAGAGGAATACCTATGTGAGAATGTTGTTCATCGACTACAGCTCAGCATTTAACACCATAGTACCCTCCAAACTCGTCATCAAGCTCGAGACCCTGGGTCTCGACCCCGCCCTGTGCAACTGGGTACTGGACTTCCTGACGGGCCGCCCCCAGGTGGTGAGGGTAGGTAACAACATCTCCACCCCTCTGATCCTCAACACTGGGGCCCCACAAGGGTGCGTTCTGAGCCCTCTCCTGTACTCCCTGTTCACCCATGACTGCGTGGCCATGCACGCCTCCAACTCAATCATCAAGTTTGCAGACGACACTACAGTGGTAGGCTTGATTACCAACAACGACGAGACGGCATACAGGGAGGAGGTGAGGGCCCTCGGAGTGTGGTGTCAGGAAAATAACCTCACACTCAATGTCAACAAAACAAAGGAGATGATTGTGGACTTCAGGGAAACAGCAGAGGGAGCACCCCCCTATCCACATCGATGGGACAGTAGTGGAGAGGGTAGTAAGTTTTAAGTTCCTCGGCGTACACACCACAGACAAACGGAATTGGTCCACCCACACAGACAGCGTCGTGAAGAAGGCTCAGCAGCGCCTCTTCAACCTCAGGAGGCTGAAGAAATCCGGCTTGTCACTAAAAGCACTCACAAACTTCTACAGATGCACAATCGAGAGCATCCTGTCGGGCTGTATCACCGCCTGGTACGGCAACTGCTCCGCCCACAACCGTAAGGCTCTCCAGAGGGTAGTGAGGTCTGCTCAACGCATCACCGGGGGCAAACTACCTGCCCTCCAGGACACCTACACCACTCGATGTCACAGGAA
The DNA here is from genome assembly GCF_018296145.1 of Oncorhynchus tshawytscha. NCBI lineage: Eukaryota > Metazoa > Chordata > Actinopteri > Salmoniformes > Salmonidae > Oncorhynchus > Oncorhynchus tshawytscha. The sequence continues at coordinate 15,858,285 of NC_056446.1, read as the reverse complement.
GGCCATAAAGATCATCAAGGACAACAACCACCCGAGCCACTGCCTGTTCACCCCGCTATCATCCAGAAGGTGAGGTCAGTACAGGTGCATCAAAGCTGGGACCGAGAGACTGAAAAACAGCTTCTATCTCAAGGCCATCCGACTGTTAAACAGCCACCACTAACATTGAGTGGCTGCTGCCAACACACTGACTCAACTCCAGCCACTTTAATAATGGGAATTGATGTAAAATATATCACTAGCCACTTTAAACAATGCTACTTAATATAATGTTTACATACCCTACATCACTCATCTCATATGTATATGTATATACTGTACCCTATATCATCTACTGCATCTTTATGTAATACATGTATCACTAGCCACTTTAAACTATGCCACTTTGTCTACATACCCTACATTACTCATCTCATATGTATATACTGTACTCGATACCATCTACTGCATCTTGCCTATGCCGTTCTGTACCATCACTCATTCATATATCTTTATGTACATATTCTTTATCCCTTTACACTTGTGTGTATAAGGTAGTAGTTTTGAAATTGTTAGGTTAGATTGGTTAGGTTAGATTGGTTATTACTGCATTGTCGGAACTAGAAGCACAAGCATTTCGCTACACTCGCATTAACATCTGCTAACCATGTGTATGTGACAAATACATTTGATTTGATTTGATGTGACATGCTGGTAGAAATGAGGTAAAACGGATTTAAGTATGCTTGCATTAAAGTCCTCGGCCACTAGGAGCGCCGCTTCTCGATAAGCATTTTGTTGTTTGCTTATGGCTTTATACAGCTCATTTAGTGCGGTATTAGTGCCAGCATCGGTTTGTGGTGGTAAATAGATGGCTACAAATAATATCGATGAAAACTCTCTTGGTAGATAGTGTGGTCTGCAGCTTATCATGAGGTTCTCTACCTCGGGTGAGCAATACCTCGAGGCTTCTTTAATATTAGGCATTGCGCACCAGCTGTTATTGACTAATAGACACACACACCCGCCCCTCGTCTTACCAGACGTAGCTGTTCTTTCCTGCTGATGCATGGAAAACCCAGACAACTTTATATTATTTGTGTCTTCATTCAGCCACAACTCGGTGAAACATAAGATATTACAGTTTTTAATGTCCAGTTGGTAGGATAATCTCGAACGGAGATCATCCCGTTTATTTTCCAGTGATTGCACGTTGGCCAATAGAATGGATGGTAGAGGCGGGTTACTCACTCACCGACAAATTCTCACAAGGCATCCCGATCTCCGCCCCCTGTATTTCTGTCTTTTCTTCACGCGAATGGCGGGAATTTGGGTTTGGTCTCGGGGAAGCAGTATATCCTTTGCGTCAGACTCATTAAAGAAAAAAATCTTTGTCCAGTTCGAGGTGAGTAGTCACTGTTCTGACATCCAGAAGCTCTTTTTGGTCATAAGAGACAGTAGCAGCAACATTATGTACAAAATAAGTTACAAACAATGCGAGAAAACAAACAAAATAGCACAGTTTGTTAGGAGCCCGTAAACGGCAGCCATCCCCTCCAGCGCAGTTCTACTGTAATGGTCCATTCTAAATCAAGACTCATTTTAAACCTACACTACTGTTCAACAGTTTGGGGTCCCTTAGAAATGTCCTTGTTTTTTGTAGCTGGAAACAGCTGATTTTTAATGGAATATCTACATAGGCGTACAGAGGCCCATTATCAGCAACCTTCACTCCCGTGTTCCAATGGCGTGTTGTGTTAGCTAATCCAAGTTTACAATTTTAAAAGGCTAATGGATCATTAGAAAACCCTTTTGCAATTATGTTGGCACAGCTGAAAACTGTTGTGCTGATTTAAAGAAGCAATCAAACTGGCCCTGTTTAGACTAGTTATGTATCTGGAGCATCAGCATTTGTGAGTTCGATTACAGGCTCAAAATGGCCAGAAACAAAGAACTTTCTTCCGAAACACGTCAGTCTATTCTTGTTCTGAGGAATTAAGGCTATTACATGCTAGAAATTGCCAAGAAACTGACGATCTCGTATCATGCTGTATACTACTCCCTTCACAGAGCAGCGCAAACTGTCTATAACCATAATAGAAAGAGGAGTGGGAGGCCACGGTGCACAGCTGAGCAAGAGGACAAGTACATTAGAGTGTCTAGTTTGAGAAACAGATGCCTGACAAATCCTCAACTGTCAGCTTCATTAAATAGTTCCTGCAAAACATCAGTCTCAACATCAACAGTGAAGAGGCGACTCCGGGATGCCGACCTTCTAGGCAGAGTTGCAAAGAAAAAGCCATATCTCAGACTGGCCAATAAAAATAAAAGATTAAGATGGGCAAAATAACACAGGCACTGGACATAGGAACTCTGCCTAAAAGGCCAGCATCCCGGAGTCGCCTCTTCACTGGCGACGTTGAGACTGGTGTTTTGCGGGTAATATTTAATGAAGCTGACAGTTGAGGACTTGTGAGGCGTCCGTTTCTCAAACCAGACACTCTAAAGTACTTGTCCTCTTGCTCAGTCATGCACCTGGGCCTCACACTCATCTTTCTATTCTGGTTAGAGCCAGATTGTGCTGTTCTTTGACCCCAAACCTTTGAACAGTAGTGTATATGATTTAGTATATGTAAAGACAAGATTAAATCAAAAATAGTCTGATCGGTGACAATATTACCCTATCACTTGTGAGTTATATATTATCACTTGTGAATGATGCCAATTTGTGTGTGCAGTAAGGCAAGAAACAGGCATTACTTTTTCAAATCATAGTCCCACACCTCATGTAGCCTAGCCCATAGGTCTAAGTGTTATAATAAAGCATTACATGTGTAATCACATTTGTGGTCAGTTTTGAGAATGGTGTTTTCCCGCTAATTGATTGCATTTTGGAACATTCTTGCTCATAGCCTACTGCCGTGTGCACATTGCTGAGCTTATAATGTGATGAACTAGAGGAATAGTCTGTCAACATGTTAAGCTAAACGTTCTCATCTTTTGCGTCAGCTTCATTGCTTTTAAAGGTTTTTTTGATGCGAGTGTTTGCATTCATTTCTATAGCATCCCACAACATTCCAAACATTGTCTGGGACAATTTATTTCTCGCACAGAAGGACAAGTTGACCAATAGAATAGGTCCACTTTTGTACTATGGGGGATAGTAGATTGACATAGGATAGTGCTTTTGCTGTTCGTTAGGCCTAATCATCTCTTTGACTGACGAAAAGCCTCGGAATTCGATAAGAAGGACAAGTGCAGTTGCATCCCTGCCTTCACTTGTAGCCTATTTCTTAGCTGTGAGAAGGACCAGATCAGGTGACAGGTATTGGCTAATAAGAATTGAGATATCGGCGAGTGCCATGTGAGCGAGAGGTGCTTTGGAACAAGCAGCTGGGAGAATGGAATTATAATTATTATATTCAGCCCAAGGGCACAAAGGCCCCTGGCCACAAAAGGCATGGATTTTTTTTAGGGGGCATTACGGCCACCCTAGGGAGATGCTATGAATGAGAGACTGATGTGTGCAGCCTGTGCAAAAAACAAAGCAGAGTTCATCCCTTTCATGTAACTTTTTCAAATCAAATCAAATCAAATCAAATTTTATTTGTCACATACACATGGTTAGCAGATGTTAATGCGAGTGTAGCGAAATGCTTGTCATCATTACAGTCCCATCATGTAGCCTTAGAATGTGTTACAAATCTAAACATACAGCCTAATGTTTGTATCACAACTAAAATTGCATAAATAACTCTAAATTAAGCATATAGGAGTACCTGTTTCTTTGTTAACCTGTCAACACAGAAGCCGACTGTGTTCACTCCCTCAGAAAATGTTTGGCGAAAACATCCTTTCTATTTTATTCAGCTATGTTCAATTGTATTTTTGATGTTATAAAATAATCCAAAAATAATGTCACAGAATTCTGAGAAAATCTTGTCTGCTAAATGAACTAGCGTATGCTATTCTGTTCTTCTGAAACATTTTCCTCATATCATGTTTCTTTAGACCTGTCTAAAATAAATCATGGATTTATTGTGAAGGTGTAGGCTACATTACATGGATTTATAAGACTGGATTTATTCAAATGTAGTTGTTCCAAAGGTCTGCATGAGTGGCTTGTAGGCTATGCATGAAAGCCAGGAGATGCTAAATGTGTTTATGTTAATTATGGGTAAATTACAATATCACCGGCAGTTATTTTGCTCGTCTATCAACAATTGACAAAGTTTCATGACCGTCACAGCCCTAGCCGTGACATATTGTCTTTCTGGACTGATCTATTCCATTCATCATCAACATCCCCTCAGGAATTCAGAGGGAAGAGTTGAAACTCTCTGAACGTTGCTCCATTTTCCAGAGGTATAAAATCAAAACGACTATCTTCTGTGTATTCTGTTCTACTCAGAAACCTCGGCTCCGCAATGTGGATGAACGTCTTCCAACACTGTGGTGGTTACAGGAGTCAATTATTGCCACCTATACATTTTATGTGCACTTAAATGGAGTGCTGGTGCAGGTCGTAAAACACACCCATCTGCTACAGACATCAGTCATTTTAATGCCCCCCCCCGGTCACTTTTTATCTCTTTTGATTACTCTGGTGTTTCCAGCGACTTCTCTGTGCTGCATTACTGTTATTGCCTCCCCTGGCTCCTTTCTGAAAGGCACCTGAGTAATGGCCGTGCCACAGAGATGAATGCACTGCTTGTAACCTTGAGAAACAATTAGATTAAACATAATCTCCACTGTCTGAGACAAACAACATGCTACCTGCCGTGAGGGGAGATCTCCAAACTGTGTACGGTTCAGTGGAGAGGTGTTAACTGTATGCCAAATTATCAATCTTTAATGCCCTTGTTTGGCTCCGTCTCTTATGCGGGACGGATCTTCTTCTGTCACATGCACAGATATGGCCCCCTCCCTGTGTTTCCCAACATGTGATGTGGCAGATGTTCAGAATAAATATGAAAAGCCTTTGCTCATGCTTAAATAAACACACACTGGCGCGCACAGTTTTGCAATTCAGAGGAATGAACAGGAGCAAGCAGAAGACATCGTGTTTTTGGATAACTTGACTGTAGAGTTTATTACTGAGAAATAGAAAGAGGGATTAGGCCTATTTGTATGTGCTGTTTATTCAGCAGCTTTAATCAAGAATTTACTTCATAAACATATCAACCCATTCTAACAAATATATTTGAATGTATGCTAGGCCTACTGTATTTGGGAAGTTGAGGAGAACTCAGTTTTTGGAATATGGGACAAATCATTTTCATGCGGAACAGAAGCCATGAAGACAACAACTCGTTGCTAAAACAAATAGGGGAAACCCCTTAAATGTTTTTAAGTAACCTAATTTAGTGTGTTAAAACTCAAACCACAGAAAACATGAACTGTCATCTGTGAGGAGGAGTTCCTTATTCATGCATGCTAGTTTAGGTTTCCTCTCACCTACTTCCTTTGTATGTTATGAATATTCATCTTCTACCTCACATAGAATCGATACAGACAACAACATCTTTGTCCTGTTGCATTCTTTATGGATTTCGATACATCTGGGAACACGTAACGCATAAGCAGAGCCGAGCTGGGGACTTAGTGTATTCATTGAAGGAGAAAAACATCAGCATCAGGTTACGAATTCTCTTTTATACAACTGCAAACAACAACAACCCATTTTAAAGGACTGGAAACATTTCAACACTTGCAAATGCAGCCTACATATATGGATTTTTCTCACTGTAAAGATTCACAGTATTACTACTGTGTGCTACTACCTTGCCAGTAAACTGCAATATGATAAGCTATGTTTGACCTCCAGAAAATGATTGTATCCAATAGCACTAAAACACGAGCCATAAAACAAATAGAAACTACACCCGTGACATCGTCGTTAGAAGCTACAGCAGAAATCAGAGATCACCGAGACACAATAACAACCTTCTAGATTAAGAGAGCGTCAGGCTGCAAAATGAAATCCAACAGTGAATTTGCAGATCAATAACAAAATTATTACATCATTCTATGGACTACACGGAGCCATAGGAAACCACTGAGTTTAACTATGCACTCTCAAGTCACAATTGATCGTTAACACTGCCGGTGAGCTAATTGGCCGTGTGGGGATTCTCGTTCACTAATTAATTGTGAAAACTCTAAACCTCTATGCTAATGGCCTAGCTAATTTGTGGGCAAGTTGTACTTGGCCGTCATTTACTGCTCTCGGTCTCATCCTCTACCAAATCCTCTCGCTCCGTTGCATCCCTGCAGAGTTTTTCCCCTATAAAGTAGATGGATCCCAGAATCAGATTCTATTGAAAGACGTACAAGTTTATTAGCTTTATTGAAATTCTGTGCTGTCCCTGTACGACAGGTTTGTGGGGGTGGATTGCACATTCATGTCAGTACTCGGAACCGTTCCATATCCAGCGATTACGACATCGGACACGGGTGACTCCAGGTGGTGAACACACCCCATTGCCTCTTGCTTTCCTGCTCCAGCCATACAGAATATCTTTATCAGAGTGATTGCACTAAAATTAGATCTGGGTTAAAGGATGGAATGAGCAATGATATTTTGACCTGTAACTACTGAAGTATTTGTGTACTACCTACCTGTCACTTCTGATTTCATTACGGTTGGAACTAGTGTGCTCTGCACGGAGAAATATGACTCCAAAGACCCATTGGTTGCTTTTAAAGATAGGTATTCATGTGTATACGTCACCAAGCAGACAAAGGGTACACAAAGGACTGCTTTTGGAGAACAAATAGCTAGCATTGCTTTAAATTGTCATCGGTCACCCTTTGCATCAATGTCAACCAAAGGGCTGACCTTGAAAACCATGCTAATGAACTTGTTCTGGCTGATTAAAAACTCTAGATACCCATTGACATGTAGGTTCATTATGGCTTCTCGTAGTGTCTCTCTGTAGAGCTGCCCTTACAGTGGCAGCCCAGGTCTATTTTATCCCTCCATGAATATGGATGAGCCACTGCTGTGGGACTGGTTAGGAACTATGTAATCAATGGAACATATGGTGCACACTTGCATTGTTGAATGGGCTGAGTAATGACTTTGGCTCGATTTAGTGACACATGTAGAATTTATTTTCTCTCCGACTAGTTAGGCATGCAGCAGAATGTGAGGTCTTCTTTCCTTATGAGCCGTTTGGGTCTTGCACGACTTGCAGTTTGTTTGAAAATCCTTGCTAAATTCACATCTGATTAAAGACCTTGCAGATTAAGTGTGACAACATTGGCAGTGCTTCTGGTGCGAATGAAGGTGTTTTTCTGTCTAAAACACATTTAAAGTCTACCTCTTAGCAAATACATGCTATTACAGGGGATAGTTTCCCTTCCACGTTCTTTTGGGAAATTGGAAATGAAGGCTGGAATGTTGAGGTACAGCAATACTCCATAAAGGAATCTGCTTTAACACATTCTATCTCTAATACAGTCGGCTTACAATGGTAAGCTATCAGTTCACACCCATCTGGCAGGGAGGAGGGGAGCATCACAGCGATCAGACTTCATCTGTGATAAATAGTCATCTTCGTGTCCTTCGGAGGTTCAATCCCCCAGGCATTTTGATACCGTTATGTCAGAGCATATCTGGGTCCAATCTGTTGAAAGAGACGGGCTTTACCCACAACCACCCCCTGTGACTCTGCAGGTACCCACCCCAGGTCCAGAGACACCGCCTGGTCAAAGCCTTCTCTTTACTTTCCTAACAGGGCCATTAGCGTGCTAGCGCTCCCCTCGGCTAAAGGTCAGTGGTCCTATAACATGGCTAGCAGCAGACTGATGAGAAAGGTGTGTTAATCTCTGCCCTGCTTGTTTGGAGTGGCAGCTTCACCGCGCCGCCTGCTAAATATCCGTCCTGCTCTTTGGTATGACCTTTCCCTACAGGGATGGATCCAGACAGTTTTTAAATGTGGTTATGAAGGCACTGTCAATGTTACCTTTTTTTCTGCCGGCGTATTGCAATGTTACTGTTATAAAACTATGTTCAGAGTTTCAAACTTCAGCAATTAGATGAATTCTAATTAAATTATACTGTGATAATTGGGTGGCTATATTGCTAATGCTAAGACAGTGATGACTATCACTACAGGGTGATTTAAGGATAATCAAACAGTAGGGGAGAGTGGGGTAAGTTGAGTTAAAGGGTAAGTTGAAGCACCCCTTGTTTCTAGGAAACCATAAAGAAAATAAATGTGACCAAATATTTAGGAAGAGGTCGTCCATTCATGGATTCTGTGAAGGAAAAAAAACACATGGAAAAAGTGGTAAGCAAGTACAGTTAAAAGAAAAAAACGATTTTCACAAATGAGTTTGAGTTATAGGTCTCATGATGCTTGTAATCTAAACAAAAGTAGATTGTATTATACATCAGTTGGGGTCTCTATAAGTTACAATATGAGGTTCTAAACCTAGCATGAAAGTGCATCCTTGTAGCTGTGTGGGGTAAGTTGAACCAATGGTCATGGGGTAAGTTGAGCCAATGACCACCATACCCCATACAAATAAAAATGACATTTATCAAGTTTTATGCATCATTTGCATATTGTTTTTGCTGTGTGTCATGCATATGAACTTGAGTGCGTTTTATTGTTACAGAGCAGACATCATCATGCCCCATGTATACAAATGTAACAAGCAAGGGTCTAGCCCCCCTTGAGGTTCTTGAGAGAGCAGCCAAGGAAGTGAGAGAATGAAAGAAGTCCATTCGAGTAGCAGCAAGAGATGAAACATTTGACTGAATGACACTCGAGGTACAGGTAACAACAGGGAACAACAACATAAAGTGTATTTTACTTATTTCATTTTTAATTTAACCTCTATTTAACTAGGCAAATCAGTTAAGAACAAATTGTTATTTACAATGACGTCATACCCCGGCCAAACCCGGATGACGCTGGGCCAATTGTGCGCTGCCCTGTGGGACTCCCAATCACAGCCGGTTGTGATACAGTCTGGAATCAAACCAGGGTCTTTAGTGACACCTCGAGCACTGAGATCCAGCGCCTTAGACCGATGTGCCACTCGGGAGTCTTAATGGGGTTTTAGGCCACCACAAGCCGCCAAAACAGCTTCAATGCGCCTTGGCATAGACTCTACAAGTGTCTGGAACTCTATTGGAGGGATGCGACACCGTTCTTCCATGAGAAATTCCATCATTTGGTATTTTATTGATGATGGTAGAGAACACGGTCTCAGACTTGTTCAATTGGGTTGAGAGCTGGTGACTAACATACACACACACACACACACACACACACACACACACACACACACACACCCTTTAGACCCCCTATGCTCTTTTGAGATCCCTCTTTCAAAGTAACTTAGATCTTTTAAATAATGGGCAATAGGGGATTTTTATGCATAACCCTAAGCATGATGGAATGTTAATTGCTTAATTAACTCAGGTACTACACCTTTGTGGAAGAACCTGTTTTCAATATACTTTGTATCCCTAATTTACTCAAGTATTTCCTTTATTTGGCACTTACCTGTACATTGACAAAAAAATTAATTGAACATTACTTGTGCGAAAGAGAAGCTATGATAGAGTAGCAGAGGCACACAAGGACTTATCTGATGACATGGAGTCTGAGCTTGATAAACATACCAGGAATCTTGCGGACCAGTTTCATGAGGTTAGTAGCCTCAAAGACAGAGAACTTGCCTACGAATTGGCACATTGAAACGAAATCCCTGTAACCAGACAACTGGTCAAGAAATGGAAGGGTAAGTGATATTGAACAGACCGACGCTGGGAGACGAGAAGCAAGTACAGGGACTGAACATTTAATGGAAAATAGACAAGAAACAAACAAGGACAGCATCTGGGCAGGGGAAAACATAAAACATCAATTCTGACATGAGAAACAAACTGAGGAGCAGATATAGAGGGGCAACCAAGTGAGCCCAAAGAGCGCTGATGGCATAATGATAGTGGCAAGTGTGTGTAATAAAGGGCAGCCTTTCACCCTCAAGAGCCAGAGAGGGGAAGCGGGAGCACGCGTGACAGCCTGGGTGAGCATGACAGGCCGGCTGAGGCATGATGCTGGACTAGCCGCTGAGGCGTAGAAGCCCGACGAGCCGGAAGAGGTGTGGGAGCCTTAAACGCCGGCTGAGGCATGATGTGGGTTGGGAGCCTGCCGAGCAGGATGAGGCGTAGAAGCCCAAACTGCCAGCTGAGGCATGACGTGGGATGGTAGCCTGCCCAGCCAACCGAGGCAAGGAAACCTCACGAGCCAGCTAAGGCATGGAAGCCCGACGAACCAGTTGAGGCACCCCCGGTTCCATCGGCGGCAGCACCAGGACCCAACGTCACCACCAAAAACAAAAACTCCCTGACACTTCAAATAGTGGTGTCAGCATTCTGTAAGGACCGATGCTGGGAGACAAGAAGCAAGTACAGGGAGTGAACATTTAATGTAAAATGGACAAGAAACAAGCAAGGACAGTGTCTGGACAGGGGAAAATGTAAGACATCAGTGCTGACGCAAGGAACAAACTGAGGAGCAGACAGATATAGAGGGGTAATCAACAGAGTAAAGGAGTCCAGGTGTGTCCAAAGAGCGCTGATGTGCGTAATGATGGTGACGGTGTGCGTAATTAAGGGCAGCCTGGCACCCTCGAGAGCCAGAGAGAGGAAGCGGGAGCAGGCATGACAGCCAGGGTGACAGCCCCCCCACCTGGGCGAGCACGGCGGGCCGGCCAAGGCATGGTGCTGGACTAGCCGGCTGAGGTGTAGAAGCCCAACGAGCCAGCTGAGGCCCTCAAGCACCAGAGAGGGGAAGCAGGATCAGGCGTGACAGATCTATATCTGAATGTAGTGATACATTTAAGATATACAATATACCACACCTTTGTTAAAAATAATACTATATTTCCCTTGACGCAGTGATGCTGAATGTAAAAAATGTATCAACATACCCCACTTTCCTCTAATGAGTTAATTAAGAGTCAAGTCAACTAGTGGCAACTACTGTATAAGAATAGAAAAGTATATCTACACAGTAGGGCCTTGAGTTTTCAGGGAACATGCGTCTATTCCCCTTTGTAGTTCTCCTACATTAAAATAAAACTGACATCTGGTTAAGATGACTTGTATTCATTTATTTGACATGGTGTTGCACATTGGAAGGCTTGTACTGTATGATGTGTTAACATGAAATGAGCAGATTTGTCATGGAAGCACTGAAATGTGCAGGAAGTGGTATTGACGCGTGGAGGAACTGGCAGTTCTCTTCCAGCGGAAACCTTTGTCTCATTCTGTAACTGTTTCACTGTTGCTGGAATCTTTATGTGAGTTCCACTGGGAATCTTAAATAAATTGCCTCTACGGAGAAACTGAGAGAAAATATGATCATTTTTTCAACACACAAATGACTGAGGAGTTTGACAGCTAGGGAAAATAGCACCCACTCTAAACTTTTGAAAAAGTGCTTCAGGATTCATCCATATAAATAGCCTCGCACGGTATGCTCTTTACGTGCATATATCTAACAGTGTGGAGCTCAGGTACAGATCAAAATCTACCTGTGCTGGGGAAACTGAAAAAGTGGCAGCATCAGATCATGACTTTGCACCTATTGCAGTAGTTGAGTAAATAACTATAATGAGAGAGGCCTTCCTTTCTGGAGATGAAAAAAAGTCCTGAGAATGGTCCTTAGAAATTACAAGATATTTTCTTCTGGGCTGTTTATTGATGGAAAGGCAGAGGGATGGAAATTAACATAAAATCCTCAACAAAAATCGTCCAACATTGAGGATCCATTCTTGCAACCTCAGAAAGGAAAATGTTCTGGCAAAGATGTCCTTCAGCTATTGCCTCTACGTACCTCTAACCACCAGCAGCCTCTCCCAGGTAAAGCCATTACATGAAATGACTGTGCCAAATCAACACCCTTCTGATTGACTCCTTGGAGATACAGATGGAGGATAACGCAATATTTGGCTACGTGATAAAAAAATGATAAAACATACCAACAAAAAAAACATGCTTAAGACCTGGACTACACCACCACCAGTACTTACCTACCCTCTCCAGCCTTTCATACAGACTCATTTATGTACCAGAAGCATGGCAGGCCCGGGGCACAGTGAAGGGGTTTGACTAGAGCTCAGTGGCCTCTTGACATCAGCTCATATTTCCACTCTGCCTCCCTCTCACCCTACCAGATATTAACGGCAGCTTCAGCCAGCAAGTCAACCAATATGTAAGTAAGTAGACACTCCAATGCATCATTTGGGATTTTCTCACATACTGTAGCTCCACATACTTGACCGTACACTTTAGTTTTAACTCCATTTCGATTTTCCAGCTTTACTATTTCAACACAATCATGCCTTGATTATGGGGTTGAGGATGATGTCACTCCTAGCTTCTTTCCAAAACGTAATCCCCTCCACTGAGCTGAGATGACTGGGTGTTTGTAAGCAATAGCGCCGTCTAGTTATATTTTCTTCCCCTCTCTAGCACTCTATAAAGATGCGTGAAGCGAGGGGCCCTAAATCTTCCACGGAGATGTCCCAGCATGCTGCTATGCACATTTCCAGTGCTTTCAGGCCAGATAAAGGTCATCCATCAGTGACAGTGCTTTCAGTTGTGAAACAAGTAATGTCCCACTTCTTGTTTTCTTCGGAGATGGCAGCGTCCAAACATAACAAGCTGTTTATGTACTACTAATGCAAGCTGGAGAGCGAGCTCTTTGAAAACGTGAAGCATTCTTTATTAGCCGCTTTTTTCAATTTTAAGGAGCCCAGTCCCCCCCCTCGCCCGTTCAAGCTATTTCTGATGGCCTGTTAAGCATTCGTTGTGTGGTGTCGCACAGTGTGGAGTTGTGTGGTCTGTCTGTCTGTCAGTTTGGCAAACTTCTGTTGCTCTTTTGAAGTTTGTTTCAAGGCAGATACTTCTTAAAGTTGGTTAATGGCGGAGAGTTCACTCGGCCCGTCATAGGGAGCTGAGAGTTTCTGATTGCCTCTGTCTGTCAAGCTGACAAGAGAAAAGGCTTTCATGACAACACAGATGTGGCAGAACAGGATAGGGGCTTCCTCAGAAAGAAATACTTCTTACGAAGTGACTGGAGACTTATACAGAAGCTGCTATGTCTTTCTGACTGTCCCTGTGTTAAGATGGTTAAAACATCTATCAGAGAACCTGATTTCATATTTGTTTTTGTTATGTTGAGAGAGAGAGATGAAACCACAATATGTTGTCCTGTGTTGTTTAGGAAAACATATGTTGCCATCATCCACCCAGCATCTGTGCCTCTAATGGAATGATTCACCAACATTATTAATTTTTGATAAAGCCCTGTGAAATCAATTACAGACCCACAAGAGGTTTTCCTCCAGGCCCTGCCTCGCCCGCTGGAGGTTTAGTCCCATGACGGTCACACTCGAAAGGGAAGAAGTCGGCATTAAGACCAGGCAGCCAGCCTCTAGGCAGGTCCAAGGTTGTGTTTATCCATTAATCCCTCAAGTCAAAACGCTGTCAGATTCAATTCCACCCCAGGTCTGAGACGAGGTGCCACATTCAATTCCATCCCAGCTCTGAGGCGAGGTGCCCCAGTCTGAGCATACTCTGTAAGGAGGAGCGTAGGGGCTCTTAATCAATGTGCTACAGCATACAGTGCACACTTTTGTTTCGGTAAGAATGGAGTATTGTTGTTAAAAACAAGATAAAGGTTTGGAGTGGGTGTTTTAGGAATGGACGAGCTCCATTGTTAGTGTGTAGCCCCGGGGTTGTTTACATGTGGAGTCGAGCTGGGAGTTCTTGATTTCCTCCGTGTTGCTCCTCTCTCTCCTCGTTGGTTTAAACCCAAAGAGCAGTCATTCAGCGCACTGCGTCTCTCTGCTTTCATTACCCTTGGTAGAAACCGTCATTGAATCCTACAGTATGAACAATAGCCACTGTAAAGCCTCACTATTTAGTTTGTGGTGTTTCTGTATGTGCTTTTGGAGCCCCAAGTGTCTTTGGACTGCAGAGTAATTGCATTTCCACTTGCCATCAGTCATTCCCAACATGCTCCTGTAAAAGTATGCAATTCAATTTACACAAACTATCCTTTGTAACCTGAAGGTCCCCCTATAAATGAAACATGAATAGCAACATGAATGTCACGCTAGAATTATGATGCATTAGTTAGAGATGGCCACACAGAGTTCAATGTCTCTCTGGTATAGGAGAGCAGTGAGATACTGATGGTGTGCTAAAATAGTGGGGTTGTTGCTCTCTACTCTGTTAAGAAAGGTTGATAGAACCGGAAGGTTTTGGACTGTGAATTACCTGATGATGTCGATCGTCAACCTGGTCTCAGAGCATTTCGTATTATTCTGCATGTAAATCTGAGACAAGCCATTTAGTATGATATGTTATGTTTCGTATGGTATGTATTAATTTGTGGATATCCATAACCCATTGCATATGATATGTTACGAACTACAATATGTATTATATGTTATGAATTTGCAAAACGTACAATATGTTACAAATTTGCAAAACCTACAGTATGATGTGTTCGGAATTATAGCTAGACTAGGGATTAGAGGTAGGGGAAAGGGTTATGGTTAGGAAAGGTTAGCTAAAAGGGTTAGGGTTAGGGAAAGGGTTAGCTAACATGCTAAGTAAACTCGGCAAAAAAAGAAACGTCCTCTCACTGTCAACTGTGTAAATATTTGTATGAACATAACAGGATTCAACAACTGAGGCATAAACTGAACAAGTTCCACAGACATGTGATGAACAGAAATTGAATAATGTGTCCCCTGAACAAAGGGGGGGTCAAAATCAAAAGTAACACTCACTATCTGGTGTGGCCACCAGTTGCATTAAGTACTGCAGAGCATCTCCTCCTCATGGACTGCACCAGATTTGCCTGTTCTTGCTATGAGATGTTACCCCACTCTTCCACCAAGGCACCTGTAAATTCCCAGACATTTCTGGGGGGAATGGCCCTAGCCCTCACCCTCCGATCTAACGGGCCCCAGACGTGCTCAATGGGATTGAGATCCGGGCTCTTCGCTGGCCATGGCAGAATACTGACATTCCTGTCTTGAAGGAAATCACGCACAGAACAAACAGTATGGCTGGTGGCATTGTCATGCTTGAGGGTCATGTTAGGATGAGCCCTTCAGGAAGGGTACCACATGGGGGAGGAGGATGTCTTCCCTGTAATGCACAGCTTTGAGATTGCCTGCAATGACAACAAGCTCAGTCCGATGATGCTGTGACACACCGCCCCAGATCATGACGGACCCTCCACCTCCAAATCGACCTCCAAAACCGCGACTCGTTAGTCAAGAGTACTTTTTGCCAGTTCTGTCTGGTCCAGCGATGGTAGGTTTGTGCCCATAGGCGACGTTGTTGCCGGTGATGTCTCGTGTGGTCCTGCCTTACAACAGGCCTACAAGCCTTCAGTCCAGGCTCTCTCAGCCTATTGTGGACAGTCTGAGCACTGATGGAGGGATTGTGTGTTCCTGGTGTAACTCGGGCAGTTGTTGCCATCCTGTACCTGTCCCGCAGGTGTGATGTTCAGATGTACCGATCCTGTGCAGGTGTTGTTAGACGTGGTCTGCCACTGCGAGGACAATCAGCTGTACGTCCTGTAGCTCTGTCTTAGGCATCTCACAGTACGGACATTGCAATTTATTTCCCTGGCCACATTTGCAGTCTTCATGCCTCCTTGCAGCATTCCTAAGGCACGTTCACGCAGATGAGCAGGGACCCTGGGCATCTTTCTTTTGATGTTTTTCAGAGTCAGTAGAAAGGCCTCTTTAGTGTCCTAAGTTTACATAACTGTGACCTTAATTCTCTACCGTCTGTAAGCGGTCTTAACGACCGTTCCATGGGTGCATGTTCATTCATTGTTTATGGTTCATTGAACAAGCATGGAAAACAGTGTTTAAACCCTTTACAATGAAGATCTGTGAAGTTATTTGGATTTTTACGAATTATCTTTGAAAGACAGAGTCCTGAAAAAGGGACCTTTCTTTTTTAGCTGAGTTTAGTTGCAAAGTAGCTAAAAAGTAGTAAGTAGTTGAACTTAGCTAAAATGTTAAAGTTATCCGTGATGAGATTGGAACTCGCAACCTTCGTGTTGCTAGACGTTTGCATTATACGCCTACCCATCTACCCCGATCATCCACCCTGCTATTGTTTTTGCCTTAAGTAACCATCTACCTTATGTAACCATACCAAATGTGAAATATCATGTTAATTATAGTGTGCCGAATTTATGTTTACTACGTTACATCTAGTGTATGAGCCCAGGCTGCTATAGTGGAGAACAGACGCTCACAGGGCAACCCATTCTCATAAGTTACCAATACAGTGCCATCTATTTAGCTTTTGAACTGTTACCTTTTGCTTTCTTCATTGGTGAAACATACGGATTATGGAAATGTCCCCATTTGTAAAGTCGAACAAGTTCAAACATATGTATAAATCGGCAGTGTGTAAACACACAGATGCTCAACATTAGTCTCACCACCCGTTCAGCCATCTGGATCTGTGTTTGTGGTGAAAAGGAAACTGTCAAAAAGCTAAAAACATTAGCATATGTTTCATGTCTGGAGCACAGAATGGTGCTTTGTTGCTGTAGCTAATTGCACTTCTGGAGGCCATTTTATCCAGCATTTACATGAGAACTGTCTGAACATAAATAGGTAAACAATACAACAGATATCAGTGGCCTATTGTTTAGCATTGTTCTACTTGTTCTACTGTACTTGCAATGTCTAAGATCCATAGACATAAACAGTATGCTGTACAATATACTGTATATACAAATATGGCATCATTGGTACAATCTAAATGTATCTGAATTGGAATCCAATTTGAATGAATCTATAGTTAGAGAATAATTAAGTGCAGTAATTTAAATGTGAGAGAGTCAAAGAGAGTATCATTCACCTCAGGCATAGAGAGACACATACAGTATGTATAAATTGCCACAGGAGATATGGAAATGATTAAGGCTCTATGCACACGACTTCCTTGTTTATTATATTTCTCTTTAAAAGAGGAGAAGACATTTTGAAAGCACTTCCTTCTTTGAATCTTCACATTGCAAATGTTGTGACAGAACACTGATGGCACCGCTGTGCTCATTCAGAAATGCCATGCCAGAGTGAGGAGTGAATGTAATTTCATGACTGAATTATGATTGACGGGCAGAAATAAGAGACATGCCTTATCTTCATTTGGGGGCGAGGCGGGGGAAATGGTGCAGACATGCTGAATTGTACAAATTAGGCATTGATTAATTCACTATTGTTTTTCCTTAATTCAAACATTCAGAGCACAGGAGATAATGCAAAATTGCATACATTTTTTATGGTCTGACAGCATTTGGATCAGAGGGAATTAATCCATTGCTTTGTCGCAGGCCTACTGTAATATGGCCTTTTACTCAGCTATTATAAGGCAAGTTAGTGACTTTGACGAATGGGGAATGAGAAGGGAGATAGCTTGCATTTTTACTGGGAGGCAGGCAGGGAGAGACAGGATGGTGATGACACTGACTACCTGTCACTGTGGTTAGGCGAGAGAATAGACATGGAATCAGTTAGAGAGAGAGCTGTGTGCTAGAATGAAGAAAGCTCATAAAATGGCAGAGTATTGGAATGGTGCCAAAATAATTTTCTGAACAGTTTCTTAGCTTTAAATCAGACACAGTAGAAAGCAATGGTTTAGGGGTCTTTTTGTAGGCACTAACTGAGGCTAACTCTGCCATGGCTTGTTGGCCAAAGCCTATGTGGAAATGTGTGGTTTTTTTTGTAGTTTTTTGGGGAAATCCGTAAAATAAGGTCTGAGATCAGCTAACATCACTTTTTGTGGATTTTTAAGCAATTATGTAATCAAAATAAGCACATAAAGCAGATAAAAGCTTCCTAATTCATAAAGGTCATGTTAACTGACTGATATTTTCTCGTGGAACAAAAAGTACACCTCATAAACCTCAGACCTTATTTCCGGCGTTTATCCCAAAACCACATTAATTTCCCCCGTAGGAATGGCTGAACGAACCAGAGGTTTTAATTCAATTTTTTAGGACTGGCGAGCTCTAGTACAGGTGTGTCAATGAACAAATATTTTTATTTCACTTGAATCTACAGAAGCAGACATTCAATAATCTTCTGTGAATTCCAGCATTACAGTTTCAGTCTACAGAAGGGGTTATTAACATTTATATTGAAAGATGAAACCTATTACGAAGCAGATGGCAAATTACATTTGGTTAGGCCTCTGCCTGCAAAATGCTAGATTATAAGGACATCATGGAACTAATTTCAGAAAGTCAATTTAAATGCCCCGAGGGAAATTTACATGTGACTATTAACACGTTTTG
Organism: Oncorhynchus tshawytscha; assembly: GCF_018296145.1. Classification (NCBI taxonomy): domain Eukaryota; kingdom Metazoa; phylum Chordata; class Actinopteri; order Salmoniformes; family Salmonidae; genus Oncorhynchus; species Oncorhynchus tshawytscha. The sequence goes on along the minus strand of NC_056446.1, from coordinate 15,839,929 downwards.
CCATCTCCTCAGCAGTTGTAACCACACTGAGGAAGTATTTGAATTCCAACAGGACAGGCACATCATCATAGTGAGGTTTTATATGTGCCAGAAATGATTGAGGTCTTCATTAAATACATAACTTCTCCTGTATGCTGCTTTAGGGAACATGAGAAGTTGCTTCTAACAAACACAACCCAGTGAGACAGACATATACTGTACACTTCATATCCCCGGTGTGAATCTCGCTCCAGGCACTCTTCTCATCTCTGCTAAGGATGGATAGACACTCTTCATCCACTTCCCGTCAGCACAACTTCCCCTACCTGTTAGGAAACAATAGGACTTAAAAAAAAATTTTTTTTAGCAAAGATAAGTCCCCAGACTATGGTTATCATATAATGTCATGCTCTTCTCTGTTGAACCAAAGCACTTTAGGTGAACCTCATCATTTTAATCAGTTTTAATCTTCTCCTTTCTCTTTGACGTTAGTCTTGTGTGAAGAGGAAGCTATTTATCTATTGTTCTGCTTAAATGAGCTAAGTGGTTTGTGACATCCCTTCCTACCCTACCCTAGTATACAAATTAAAGAGTTATGAGGAGTCTGGGGTGGCTATGAATTTGATTATTTAGCTTTAGGCTTGTGGTGTTAGTAGATTACAATTTAATTTATGTTTACTACAGTATTTGCTTCAAACTATTAATGATATGTTTTTCTTGACGTCAATCTTTTTTTATTTAATCTTCTTCCTGAATGTATCAGGAATCAAGATAAGACCCAAGTGCAGACTGTGTGAAGTAACAATGTTTCATGTAACAGGGGCAGGCAAACGACAGGTCAAGGCAGGCAGGGGTCGATAATCCAGAGTAGAGGCCAAAGTACAGGACGGCAGGCTCAGGGTCAGGTCAGACAGAGGTCGAGCAAAGGTACAGGATGGCAGGCAGGCTCAGGCAGAGTGGTCAGGCGGGCCGGTACAGGGTCAGGACAGGCAAGGGTCAAAAACCAGGAGGACGAGAAAAGAGCAATTGGAAAAAGCAAGAGCTGACACAATCCGCTGGTTGGCTTGAACAAACAAGACAAACTGGCACAGACAGACAGAAATCACAGGTACAAATACCCAGAGGACAAGTGGGGAAGATGGGTGACACCTGGATGGGGTGGAGACAAGCACAAGGACAGGTGAAAAAGATCAAGACGTGACAGAATGAGGATCAAATAAAACACAACTCAGTCAATATTAAAAGCAATGCTTTTGCTCCTGTCATGTACTTTATCTTTGTTACGGCTTTCTTCCGTCGAAGGAGAGTCGGACCAAAATGCAGCGTGGTTAGTTCGATACATGTTTAATGAAAATACAAAAACACGATCAAAACCAAACAACAAACGGAAAATGTGAAAACCTAATACAGCCTGTCTGGTGACAACTAACACAGAGACAGGAACAATCACCCACAAACACACCGTGAAACCCAGGCTACCTAAATATGGGTCCCAATCAGAGACAACGAGAATCACCTGACTCTGATTGAGAACCGCCTCAGGCAGCCATAGACTATGCTAGACACCCCTACTAGCCACAATCCCAAAACATACGAAAAAAACCCATACATAAACACAACACAAAATAAACCCATGTCACACCCTGGCCTGACCAAACAATATAGAAAACACAAAATACTAAGACCAGGGCGTGACAATCTTCATCTAAAATGTCTCAAATTCACCAGGTCATGCCATGCATCATCCTCATTCACTGTAAGCTTGTGTGGTACATTCCTAGACAACTACTGTACCACACTTAGACTGTGATTACGATCAGCAAAATTCATTCTCTGTAAGACACATTTTATATTAAATAATGTTGGTTGAAGTGGCAGACTCACAGAGAGAGCTGTAGTTTTCACATTATTAGCATCGACAGACTTAGGCCTTCAAATATTAGTTGAGGAGGGTGACTTATGATGCAGAATTAAGAACGTGTGTATTCTAGCTAGCATACCTGTTTGCTATAAAGTGATTAAATCAGATATAATGAATAAATCCTAAATACCATAAACCAGGGAACATCAATTGGATTTAGCCACAGGCCAATTTTTATTTATTGAGCGAATGGTCAGGGGACCCAAAACATAATTACAAATAATTTGTGGACTGCAAATTTGTCACACCCTGATCTATTTCACCTGTCTTTGTGCTTGTCTCCACCCACTTCCAGGTGTTGCCCATCTGCCCCATTATCCCCTGTGTATTTATACCTGTGTTCTCTGTTTGTCTGTTGCCAGTTCGTCTAGTGTTTTCACAGTTCTGACCATTCTGCCTACCCTGACCCCGAGCCTGCCTGCCATCCTGTATCTGCCTGACTGACCTGTTTACGAACATATGCCTGCCCTGACCCTGTTCCTTTCTACCGTCCTGTACCTGCCTGACTGATCTGATCACAAACCTCTGCCTGTCCTCGACCTGCCCTTTGTTGCCACGTGTTTGTAATAAATAATCTGAGAACTGTACTATCCACCTCCTGTGTCTGCATCTGGGTTGTATCCTGGGTCTTGATCAAATTAAGAGCAAGAAGCTCACACAGATACAGTTGGGCAAAAAAGTATTTAGTCAGTCACCAATTGTGCAAGTTCTCCCACTTAAAAATATGAAAGAGGCCTGTAATTTTCATTGTAGGTACACTTCAACTATGACAGACAAAATGAGGGAAAAAAAATCCAGATTTTTTATTAATTTATTTGCAAATTATGGTGGAAAATAAGTATTTGGTCAATAACAAAAGTTTATCTCAATACTTTGTTATATACCCTTTGTTGGCAATGACAGAGGTCAAACGTTTTCTGTAAGTCTTCACAAGGTTTTCACACACTGTTGCTGGTATTTTGGCCCATTCCTCCATGCAGAACTCCTCTAGAGCAGTAATGTTTTGGGGCTGTTGCTGGGCAACACGGACTTTCAACTCCCTCCAAAGATTTTCTATGGGGTTGAGATCTGGAGACTGACTAGGCCACTCCAGGACCTTGAAATGCTTCTTACGAAGCCACTCCTTTGTTGCCCGGTCGGTGTATTTGGGATCATTGTCATGCTGAAAGACCCAGCCATGTTTCATCTTCAATGCCCTTGCTGATGGAAGGAGGTTTTCACTCAAAATCTCACGATACATGGCCCCATTCATTCTTTCCTTTACACGGATCAGTCGTCCTGGTCCCTTTGCAGAAAAACATCCCCAAAGCATGATGTTTCCACCCCCATGCTTCACAGTAGGTATGGTGTTCTTTGGATGCAACTCAGCATTCTTTGTCCTCCAAACACGACGAGTTGAGTTTTTACCAAAAAGTTATATTTTGGTTTCATCTGACCATATGACATTCTCCCAATCTTCTTTTGGATCATCCAAATGCTCTCTAGCAAACTTCAGACGGGCCTGGACATGTACTGGCTTAAGCAGGGGGACACGTCTGGCACTGCAGGATTTGAGTCCCTGGCGGCGTAGTGTGTTATTGATGGTAGGCTTTGTTACTTTGGTCCCAGCTCTCTGCAGGTCATTCACTAGGTCCCCCCGTGTGGTTCTGGGATTTTTGCTCACTGTTCTTGTGATCATTTTGACCCCACGGGGTGAGATCTTGTGTGGAGCCCCAGATCGGGGGAGATGATCAATGGTCTTGTATGTCTTCCATTTCCTAATAATTGCTCCCACAGTTGATTTCTTCAAACCAAGCTGCTTACCTATTGCAGATTCAGTCTTCCCAGCCTGGTGCAGGTCTACAATTTTGTTTCTGATGTCCTTTGACAGCTCTTTGGTCTTGGCCATAGTGGAGTTTGGAGTGTGACTGTTTGAGGTTGTGGACAGGTGTCTTTTATACTGATAACAAGTTCAAACAGGTGCCATTAATACAGGTAACGAGTGGAGGACAGAGGAGCCTCTTAAAGAAGAAGTTACAGGTCTGTGAGAGCCAGAAATCATGCTTGTTTGTAGGTGACCAAATACTTATTTTCCACCATAATTTGCAAATAAATTCATTAAAAATCCTACAATGTGATTTTCTGGATTTTTTTTTTTTTTTTGTCTGTCATAGTTGAAGTGTACCTATGATGAAAATTACAGGCCTCTCTCATCTTTTTAAGTGGGAGAACTTGCACAATTGGTGGCTGACTAAATACTGTTTTGCCCCACTGTATATTGTTTGACTAAAACATCATAATTTCAAACCTTACATTTGCATATGATCACATGCAATGTTCCCTAAAATAAATCCAGCACTGAGCAAATTTGTGACTCATGACCTGGATTCGGTCTTATGTATTAAAATTTGAATTTCAGTTTTGTTAGTTAGCAAGCCAGTCATCGAACTCTAGCTGGCTAGCTAACAGTATGCTTTAGCTTGCAATGGAAACAACTTTTGGGCAAAATTAGAAGTATAATATCTGCATCTGGTGCTAGGTTCTTACCTGTATACATGGATGAAAGTTTCACGGCCGACTGCAACCTCTTTTATAAGACATCCTGTGTTGTTTCCGTTTAGTTTGCACAGCTTGTTTGGCCCATTGTGTTCCACTGATTTCAAAACGTGTTATGAAATGAGAGAGTTAGCATTGCATGGCACGTCGATCGTCATCCAGAAAGTAGTTCATCACAACTTTTTCCCACTAACCTTTGTCGATGTGCCTGATAAATTCAGGGCAGCAATGTTATTGAGAGCAGTAGCAACATATTTGTAGTTCTCCATGGCTAACATAATATCTTTCAAAAAAAAACTGCAGTAGAAACGATTATTTAAGCATTACGAGCAGCTCATTTTATAGACACAAGATCCAACACCGAGCAATCCAAACTCATCTCTCGGCATGTCCAGCCCACTCATTATCTCAGCCAATCATGGCTAGCGGGAAGGTTTGCCAGCTTTTTCTGTGGCTAAATGAACTAGTCTCGTAATTTAACAATTGGAATCGTATTTACACATGACATACAGGTTTGATATTAAGGCACATGAAAGTTCACATGTTCGAGAAGGCATTTCTGCCAAAAAACACATTTCGATTTATTTTTTTAAATGTACGTTCAAAAGGCTCTCTCCTCTGAAGTCGTGACTTGCGACATTCGCCTAGTTTCCTGAATCGGGTCACATTTCAGGTCTGCTGAGGGAAACTTCTCTGCCACTTCCAGCATGTGTTCACTGTGAACACTTAGGCTGTACCCGCTTTAAGTTACAGTTTTAACAGTGGACATGTAGGCTACTGTGGCTATTTGATCATAATATAGGCCTACCAGAGCAGCCTACCATCAACAACAATGGAGAAAATGCATCCTATAATATTTTAACATGGAAATAGCTGTTCTATCATTCAGCCTACAGTAGCAGCCAATGTGTGGTGTTCAATGTCGGCCTACATTCTGTGAGACTTTTGAAGAAAAAAAAGGTAGGCTATATGATCACACCGGTAATAGATCCATTGTTATATTACTTGTGAAGCACAGCTGAGTGATCATACATTTAAATAATTCACTTTTTATTTTCATTTACTCGGCAGATGGTGCCTGCATCGGATGGTCAGTAGCAGACTGAGGGTCCGCATCTCAACATCCCTCCTCTCTCCCTTTCCTCCACTCCCTTTCCTCCACTGTCCGGGGTATAAGCAGACAATGACAACTCTTACAATATTTGGTGATTACATTTCTCTAAAACAGGCTATAGGCTACATGTGCACCATCAAGTCAGAACAGAATGCGAAATTAGGAGGGGAAACGGGACCAAATTATTAGGGTGAGGCACATGGGCTACTAACAGCTTACTACACAACATACACTTAGTATTACTTTCTTTGCTACAGTTTACATACAGTTGAAGTTGGAAGTTTACATACACCTTAGCCAAATACATTTAAACTCAGTTTTTCACTATTCCTGACATTTCATCTTAGTAAAAATTCCCTGTCTTAGGTCAGTTAGGATCACCACATTATTTTAAGAATGTGAAATGTCAGAATAATAGTAGAGAGAATGATTTATTTCAGCTTTTATTTATTTCATCACATTCATCACATAGAAGTTTACGTACACTCAATTAGTATTTGGTAGCATTGCCTTTAAATTGTTTAACTTGGGTCAAACGTTTCGGGTATCCTTCCACAAGCTTCCTACAATAAGTTGGGTGAGTTTTGGCCCATTCCTCCTGACAGAGCTGGTGTAACTGAGTCGGGTTTGAAGGCCTCCTTGCTCGCACACGTCTTTTCAGTTCTGCCCACAAATGTTCTATAGGATTGAAGTCAGGGCTTTGCGATGGCCACTCCAATACCTTGACTTTGTTGTCCTTAAGCCATTTTGCCACAACTTTGGAAGTATGCTTGAAGTCATTGTCCATTTGGAAGACCCATTTGCGAGCAAGCTTTAACTTCCTGACTAATGTCTTGAGATGTTGCTTCAATATATCCACATAACTTTCCTCCCTCATGATGCCATATATTTTGTGAAATGCACAAGTCCCTCCTGCAGCAAAGCACCCCCACAACATGATGCTGCCACCCCTGTGCTTCACGGTTGGGATGGTGTTCTTCGGCTTGCAAGCCTCCCCCTTTTTCCTCCAAACATAACGATGGTCATTATGGTCAAACAGTTTTTGTTGACTTGATTCATGATGATGACTGCTAGCTTGCTATCTAAGATTTTGAAAGTATGATGTTGACATGTTCAGTTCAATCAAAGCTACAGTTGATACAAAGTGATTTGACATAATTATATCTTTGGCCAATGACCTTGAGCCTTTTTGGATGGGCACTTCTATTGTAACTCTATGGCAGCACCCAAGGGGCTTGAATCTCTACCCTTAGATTTGCGGTGACCTGGTGTCCCCATGAGTGACCGAACATTGAGCTAATCACGGCGCAACTAGAGAACATTGCCAATCACTACTCTCCGTATTTTCCAATCACTGTCCAACCACCACTGAAAGCACTGAGCTGCATTTTGGAGTTGCCTTACTCAAGAAAGCAAAGACACCATATTTGAGATGCAGCTTTATTAAATTATTATTAATTTTTTACATTGTTTGCAAACTAATATGTGACACGTATTAATGTCAAAATAACATGCAAAACAGACAACAAAAAACGGAAATGTTTTTCCGCTGAACAAGTGGGGCTCAAAACAGGTGGGACTCTGAATGACGGGTCGCCACTGCCAAGCCTATAGATGCACTTTCCTACTCTGTTCATTACTGCTGCAGTGCTTGTTGTAGCACTGATTGGAAACAGGAAGAACGTGCATTTTATGGCTTATAAAAGCGTTGAATACAGAGTGTTGACAGTCCAAAGTAAGAACTTAAACATGAACCCACTCATAAAAACAGCATCTCTTCCCTGCATTCGTTGAAAGTGGGGCGGCTGGTAGCCTAGTGGTTAGAGTGTTGGGCCAGTAACCGAAAGGTTGCTGGATCTAAATCCCAAGCTGACAAGGTAAAAATCTGTCATTCTGCAGTTAACCCACTGTTCCCTGGTAGACCACCATTATAAAATAAGAATATGTTCTTAGCTGACATGCATAGTTAAATTAAGGTTAAAAAAAAGTCTCTCTAGTCATGGTTTTAAACATTTTGTAATCTCACAGTATCATTTTTATGCCTGCTACGGTACTGCAGACATGGTCATCTGAGCCATCCGATTGGCCAGCGGTAGGCCTATAGTGCACTTGATTTGCTCTCTCGGCTGCTGGTTCAAATGGTTAAAATAGGCAACAGTTCGCCTTCCTGGTGTGCAGGGCGGCTGAATCGGGTGCACCTACCACCAACATCCGAGATGAAAAAAAAAAGCTGAATTTAAAAAAAGGAACAAGGCTTTATCTGTGTTTTTTTTACAGAAATGTTTGGCAACGACTAGGAATGCCTTGGCGATCGACCAGTCAATTGCGATCAACCAGTTGGTGACTACTGCTCTAGAAAGTCGAATCTTGTTCTTCTCTCTGTGGGCTGATATTTCTGTGCTGCAGTCTCAGGGCTCACGTTTTTCTCTAATATGTGTGGGAATACTCGAGAACAGATTTCTTAAATTAAAATCCCTTGGAGCTGATTTCCTGCTTTTTTAAACATTATTTCATGTCCACCCGCAGAAATGATGTAATATGCAAGGCAGATATGTATACTGTAGCTAAGAAAGTAATACTAAGTGTATGTTGTTAGTAGACCATAAGCTGTTAGTAGCCCATGTGCCTCACCCTAATAGTTTGGTCCCGTTTCCCCTCCTAATTCCCCTTCTAATTTCACGTACTGTTCTGACTTGATGGTGCACATGTAGCCAATAGCCTGTTAGAGAAATGTAATCATTGAATATTGTAAGAGCTTTCATTGTCTGCTCATATGCCACCTTTATTTATCCTACGGTTCTGACTTGGTGTACAGGGAGAATACTGTGAGACCATCCCATGTCTTGAAATCTGTCGCTCTACATTTCAAAAGTGCTGAACAAATAGTTATATTCACTTTGTCCATCCTAGCTCGCTCATTAATGTCTTCATCGAAATGATGTATTGCCTCTTATCCTCTCATTCCCCTTGTGCCCTAGTTTGTACACCTCAATTGTCAGTAGAAACCACATTTTGTTTAAGCAAGTCAGTCATTTCTGCTATGTTTGTTTTAAAAGGTAGTAAATGAGGCTGAATTAACTGTTTTCGCTGCCAGGTGTAGCCAGATGTAGCCGTGGTAAGGTGTTGGGACTGCTGTTGGGACAGCGTTATGTGGGCACAAACAGTGTGTGGGCACCGTTTGGCACCGTTCTAGTGCAATTAATGTATTATTCAGTGTTGTGTTATATAGTGGGTTTGCCGGCATGCCCCACCAAGATTTACATGTTAAAATTGCCACTGAGAAAGAGAGAGGAGAAAGAGTTCAAATGATTTTATGCATGACTTTGAAAGACAATCCACCTATTTGTGACTCCGAATGTAAAATTGGATTTCTTTACTGCAGTAAGGGTCAAGAGCTACAGTGTTGCCATTTCGGTTACTGTCACCATGGTATTTCATAGCTCCAGTTGTGCTGTTGATGGATTCTGGTAGAGAGGGGGAGGGAGAGGACTAATAACAGCCATGTTACAGGACCTGATAGGCTGTTATTAGCTGCTAGAGACCTTTTAATGCTTTTAACAGATTTCAATCATTATCTCACCAAAGCCCAAATTTTCCCTCCCATCCAAATGTCATTGACTTTAATCACTTATGCCTTTTACTGATTTATAGTTGTCCTGGCCACACACAGGGGGCCAAAGAGCATCAAGTTATGAGCTCATGAGGAGAGAAATCTATGGAAAGTTTTTGGATGGCTGAACTGCTTTGTATGATTTAGGAAATAATTCTTATAAACAGGAATATTCATTATAATATTTCCCCAGTGACTAGTTCAACAACTCAGACCTATTTTTCGTTATATAGTTTAATAATGATATTTCCTCCTCCCCTCCCCTTCTAGGTGAGAGGGTATCAGTTCCCCATAGATTAAGGTGAACCAATACCACAGTCTGACCATAGTGAACCTTATGTTGGATTAGGCCTTGGAAATAGTTTATTTCAATTTGATTTTTTATGCAACTCAATTGTAAATGTTGATTAATATAGCAAAGAAGAGCTGTGGCCTTGCCGTGTCTGTGTATCTGAATTCAATAAAGAGACTGCTAATTTCCCTCTGGAAACAAACACTGCTCAAAGGCTAGAAAATGAAATAACTGTTCTCCATTGTAATGTGCATCTCTTCGAAACTACCAAATTAGGGCTTGTCTTAGTTTCACCCCTCTCTTCTCTTCTCTTCTCCCTTAGCTCTCCCCAAAGACAGATGGAAAAGAATAGAAAACAGAAAAATAAACATGTTGTCAGAGACACTCGCATGTTATTCGCTATGGCTCTGAGTAAATAACAGAAACTAAGCATTGTCATCTATGCCAGGTGTGGTTTGATAACTTGTTGAACTTTGAAAGCTAAAGGCTTGATTGACTGATTTATTCATAAATTAATACATGTGCACCACTGCTCTCAAGCACATACATCAATCTCCCACCAATCATATATGTTGGCCCAGGAGGTGTCAATCAAACAAGAAGCAAACACCTGCACATTGCAGAGGCTGTAAATGAGCATGCGAGAGCTGGGGTGTAAATCTCAATGAAAAAAATATCATATCCTGAGTGTAAAGCCAGAGTGGCCAAGGTCAGCCTGACAGCTAATGTAGAGGAAGCACTCTGCTTCCAATCTCCACCTCTGATTTAGATCTGAAGATGGGAACGTGTCTCCATTTTAAATTTCATTTCAGCCGGCATCTTCTCTTCCTGCCTCAATCACGACCACTGTAATTCACACGCTGATGGCTTCTGAAGCCGACCGACGTCTTTCTGTTCGTATGTGAAGAGACCGTTTCTGTGGAAAATTGGAGGGAAGAGACTTGTTTTTTTTACAAAAAAAAATATCTGAAATACGGTATATCTCAGTTCAACACATTTGAGTTTAAGTAGAAATAAAAATCAAGTATGAGGGATCATGTTTGTAATGTAATATTTTTGCCATAGCCCAGGCTGATTTTGTGTTTCAGTCCTGTTCACAGTAGAATAAGCTGGCTATGTGATTATTGATTACAATTTCTTGAAGTTTCAATATTAAAAGGGCCATACTATACTGTATATAACGTTTAGAAACGTACACCTCAGAGTGAGAGGAATTCTGTAACAGAGTGGAGTCATAACCCCAAACAACTCTCTGAACTGGAAAGAGGGTATGTTAAATCACAAGATTTATACCATGCACTTATACTTAGAGGACTTTGAGTAGAAAACTGGCAGCGACAACAGAGTATAAATCTAGATCTAATGAATAGCTTTCAAAAATGACTACTTTATGAAATATTTTGCTCCAGAGATCTGCACAAGGGAAGGTATATTTTGGATTCCAGCTGACGGATTTCGAAATCACTCTTCATTCAGTGAGGAGACAGACGTTGAAAGATAAAGATACATAAGACTGAAAGAAAGGTGAATCTACATGTTACAACCCCTTCCTCCAAACCATTTTTTGTCCTTTGAGTATTGACACTGATGTCATTCCAGTGTCTCCCATACAAGAGGATATAAAAGGCCTTATCTGCTCAGCCCTGTAATAGATAGAAACATTATTAACATGGCTCCCTCAATTAGGATAAGTGCTGGGGGCTCCAATGGTGTGTTTAGTAATGCACCGCTTAGCAGAGATAGAAAACAATGTTCATTTGCTTCACCGCTGGCCTCTAGGATCCTCAGCGGAGATGCTGTTATAAATTTATATGAAAACCTAATCCTCTTCTCTGCCATACAGGTTTGGAGCCCCACTGAGACCTATGCTGAGTGAGCCATAATTGCTATGGCTGAGATGATGCAGCATTTTTGCTGCTACAGAGAGGCACCAAAATGCAGTGGAACAGAGATACAAGAAATGATGAGACTGCAGGTTTCCGAGAGATGTCAACACAGTAAGTGTTTGACTAATAATGAGTATGTGTGCTCTGCACTGTCCCGTAACCTTTGAAAGACCTGAAAACTTCCTTTTGTTTATCCCCCAAAAAGTATCCATCATGAATGTGTATGAGAGAGGGGGCAGAGTGAGCCTTTTGGCCAATTAGGAGTACGTAAAAGCAGCTCAATTGAAATGCATGGTTCTCTTATAAGGGGGTTCTCTGCCAGAGCCAGTTAAGTGTGACTGGATTTAAGCAGAGCTTGCAACTCTATCCCAGAGCAACCCCAGTTCTATTAAAACCGTTTTCGATACCAAATAGGTCTAAACGTTCTAGCTTTTGCCCGTTTCCACTCTGTAATCGCTGATTTGAATTAGAAGCTGAGAATGTGCATCAACGAACACACTCTGCTGTTGAAAAGCTATTTACAAAATCCTAATGGAATTCATTATTTACTTCATTTGCAAATTCATCGCACAAGAGCTGAGCAACTTAGCATGAACAGTTCATCCCTTTCTGGGTCTGACAGCTGGCTTCTGTGAGCTGATGCACAAACAGTCTGCGTTGCCAATAACACAGACAGCCCCGCTCCCAAAGTTTTATTTCCCCAAAAATGGGATGGAAGAAGGTAAATATCCCAATTATAATACAGGAGCCATCTCTGGGGAATGCAGGGAACTGAGTGACTGTGATTAAGTCATGCTGTAAAAGAAGGCGGGGGTTTAAAAAAAAAAAAGATGACCCCCTCCATCACTCACATGACCCCCTATCTCACTCCACACAGTATACCATGGGAGTATCTTCGCTCTACATGCTAATGCACGCACATTTGGGAGAATCTGTATTTGTGAGAGGACAGGGGAAGTGCACAGGAAATTGCACTTTACATAAAGGCAAACCTCTCCAATTAGGATATGGCTTTCGAAACGGTAAGTGCACCAGAGAAGACAGCAAAGAGCTTCCCAGATCTCCAAAATACAGTAACTGACTCACCAATGGACTTACCATTATGTTTCATTTGGGCCTGTTCAGAATGCTTTCATCCTTAGCACATGGACAGCTTTTGTTATGCGGAGATTTTATCTGTCCGACAACGAGAGAGGAGGCTGAGAGGATGCAGAAGAACGCTTCAGTGACTCCAGCACTCCGATAAGGCACTCTAAGATGTTTGCACCATTCACACAAATTGCACGCCATTCGCCAAACCTCTCACCACATTTAGTGGCCCCAGGTTATGGGTGCAAAGGTGACTACAAAAACAGTCACCTGCGGGATAGTCACTGGGAGAAGAGATTACTGTTTACTCAAAATAGATCAGGACAACGTGGTTGTGTAGATTACACTGTTAAGAACCTCTTGAACATGGACTGTGAAGGATGCCTTGGTATGATGAGTACTTAGGAATTACTGTGATTAGTCAACACTGAAATATTTGACTTGGCATCTAGTTGCCTGCTCCTGCTGGTAAATAGTGGGAACTGACTTCCTCTTGCTCTTTAATAGGCCGACTTTGAGTTGAACAATGTGAACTTTCAATTGAATTTTTTACCAAGTGTACATACCCACTGGGCACACCAAGTCATTTCGGCGTGGATAATTGGGTAATATTTGGTTGAGTTGTTGATCAATGAGATCACAACCTATATTCACACACTCAAAAAGACAGCCAAAAGTTTACACCATGTAAAAGCACAACCAAATTCCAATGGAAGAACAATGTCGGATTTTTGTTGAGTTTAGTTTAATGTCCATCACTGTGCTTTCAACCATTTAAAAGCACACTAAAGTTCAAATGGGAATAAAATGTCGGATATTTTGTTTATTTGTACAACAGATGAATGTGTTATTGCTGTGCTTCATCTAATAGCTGAACCATATGGCCTAGATTGCAGTTAAGATTACATTAAAAGGACATGGTGATCAATGCCGTTTCGAGATTCTGCGCAGATTATTACAGCAATTGTGAAGATGTCCACAGACCTGCGATGACCTATGCATGCTATCTTGAACGTGCAAGCTTTATATGATTACCCTAGACTTTTTCCACATTTTGTTGTGTTACAGCCTGAATTTTAAATGGATAAAATGTAGATTTTGTGTGACTAGTCTTCACACAATGCCCCATAATGTCAAAGTGGAATTACAAATTAATAAAAAATGAAAATCTGAAATGTCTCGAGTCAATAAGTATTCAACCCCTTTGTCATGGCACATCTAAATAAATTCAGTAGTTAAAAATTTGGTTAACAAGTCACATAATAAATTGCATGCAATAATAGTGTTTTACGTGATTTTTAAATTACTACCTCATCTCTATACCCCACACATGCAATTATCTGTAAGGTCCCTCAGTCGAGCAGTGAATTTCAAACACATATTCAACCACAAAGACCAGAGAGGTTTTCTAATGCCTCACAAAGAAGGGTACCTATTGGTAGATCGGTAAAAAAAAAAGCAAACATTGAATATCCCTTTGAGCATGGCAAAGTTATTAATTACACTTTGGATGGTGTATCAATATACCCAGTCACTACAAAGATACAGGCGTCCTTCCTAACTCAGTTGCCGGAGAGGAAGGAAAATGCTCAGGAATTTCACCATGAGGCTAATATGGACTTCAAAACAGTTATAGAGTTTAATGGTTGTGATAGGAGAAAACTGAGGACGGATCAACAACATTGTATTTACTCCACAATACTAACCTAATTGTCAGATTGAAAAGAAGGACACATGAACAGAAAATTCCAAAACATGCATCCTGTTTGCAATTTATTTTTTATTTTTTTATTTCACCTTTATTTAACCAGGTAGGCTAGTTGAGAACAAGTTCTCATTTGCAACTGCGACCTGGCCAAGATAAAGCATAGCAGTGTGAACAGACAACACAGAGTTACACATGGAGTAAACAATTAACAAGTCAATAACACAGTAGAAAAAAAAGGGGGAGTCTATATACATTGTGTGTAAAAGGCATGAGGAGGTCGGCGAATAATTACAATTTTGCAGATTAATAACACTGGAGTGATAAATGATCAGATGGTCATGTACAGGTAGAGATATTGGTGTGCAAAAGAGCAGAAAAGTTAATAAATAAAAACAGTATGGGGATGAGGTAGGTAAAAATGGGTGGGCAATAAGGCACTAAAGTAAAACTGCAAAAGATGTAACAAAGAAATTAACTGTATATCCTGAATAGAAATGATTATGTTTGGGGCAAATCCAAAACAACACATTACTGAGTACCACTCTTCACATTTCCACGCATGGTGGTGGCTGCATCATGTTATGGGTAAGCTTGTCATCAGCAAGGACTAGGGAGTTGTTTTTTTTTTTTTTTGGGGGATAAAAATAAACTGAACAGAGCTAAGCACAGGCAAAATCCTAGAGCGAAAACCTAGTTCAGTCTGCTTTCCAACAGACACTGGGAGACCTTTCACCCTTCAGCAGGACAACACAAGGCCAAATATACACTGGAGTTGCTTACCAAGATGACATTGAATGTTCCTGAGTAGCATAGTTTTGACTAAAATCAGCTTGAAAATATATGGCAAGAATTTAAAATAGTTGTCTAGCAGTGATCAAAAACCAACTTGACAGAGCTTGAAGAATTTAAATAATTATAATTTGGAAATATTGTTTTCAATCCAGGAGAGCAAAGGTCTTAGAGACTTACCCAGAAAGACTCACAGCTATAATCAGCTCAGCGTTCAACACCATAATGCCCTCAAAGCTCATCAATAAGCTAAGGACCCTGGGACTAAACACCTCCCTCTGCAACTGGATCCTTGGACTTCCCAATGGGCCGCCCCCAGGTGGTAAAGGTAGGTAATAACACATCTGCCACGCTGATCCTCAACACAGGGGCCCCTCAGGGTTACGTGCTCAGCCCCCTCCTGTACTCCCTGTTCACTCATGACTGCACGGCCAGGCACGACTCCAACACCATCATTAAATTTGCAGATGACACAACAGTGGTAGGCCTGATCACCAACAACAACGAGAGCCTATAGGGAGGAGGTCAGAGACCTGGCCGTGTGGTGCCAGGACAACAACCTCTCCCTCAACATGATCAAGACAAAGGAGATGATTGTGGACTACAGGAAAAAGAGGACGCCCCCACTCTCATTGACGGAAATGCAGTGGAGCAGATTGAGTTCCTTGCTGTCCAAATCACCAACAAACTAACATGGTCCAAGCACACCATGACAGTTGTGAAGTGGGCACGACAAAACCTGTTCCCTCTCAGGAGACTGAAAATATTTGGCATGTGTCCTCAGATCCTCAAAAGGTTCTACAGCTGCACCATCGAGAGCATGACTGGTTGCATCACAGCCTGGTATGGCAACTGCTCGGCCTCCGACCACAAGGCACTACAGAGGGTAGTGCATACGGTCCAGTACATCACTGGGGCCAAGCTTCCTGCCATCCAGGACCTCTATACCAGGCGGTGTCATAGGAAGGCCCTAAAAATGGTCAGATTCCAGCCACCCTAGTCATAGACTGTTCTCTCTGCTTGATTATGTACCGGAAAGTATTCAGACCCCTTGACTTTTTCCACATTTAAGTTAAGTTACAGCCTTATTCTAAAATGTATTAAATTGTTTTTCCCCCTCATCAACTACACACAGGTAAAAAAAAAAAGTACTTAAAAAATGTAATATAACATTTACATAAGTATTCAGCGATTACAGTCGAGTCTTCTTGGGTATGACGCTACAAGCTTGGCACACCTGTATTTGTGGAGTTTCTCCCATTCTTCTCTGCAGATCCTCTCAAGCTCTGTAAGGTTGGATTGGGAGTGTCGCTGCACAGCTATTTTCAGGTCTCTCCAGAGATGTTCGATAGGGTTCATGTCCGGGCTCTGGCTGGGCCACTCAAGGACATTCAGCTACTCCTGCATTGTCTTGGCTGTGTGCTTAGGGTCATTGTCCTTTTGGAAGGTGAACCTTCGCCCCAGTCTGATGTCCTGAGTGTTCTGGAGCAGGTTTTCATCAAAGATCTCTCTTTACTTTGCTCCGTTCATCTTTCCCTCAAGCCTGACAAGTCTCCCAGTCCCTGCAGCTGAAAACCACCCCCACAGCATGATCCTGCCACCACCATGCTTCACCGTAGGGATGGTGCCTAGTTTCCTCCAGATGTGACGCTGGCATTCAGGCCAAAGGACCAGAGAATCTTGTTTCTCATGGTCTGAGAGTCCTTTAGGTGCCTTTTGGCAAACTCCAAGCGGGCTGTCATGTGCCTTTTACTGAGGAGTGGCTTCCGTCTGGCCACTCTACCATAAAAGCCTGATTGGTGGAGTGCTGCAAAGATGGTTGTCCTTCTGGAAGGTTCCCCCATCACCACAGAGTAACTCTGTCAGAGTGATCATTGGGTTCTTGGTCAACTCACTAACCAAGGCCCTTCTCCCCCGATAGCTCAGTTTGGCCGGGAGGCCAGCTCTTGGTGGTTCCAAACTTCTTCCATTTAAGAATGATTGAGGCCACTATGTTCTTGGGGACCTTCAATGCTGCAGAAATATTTTGGTAGCCTTCCCCAGATCTGTGCTTCGACACAGTCCTGTCTCAGTGCTCTACGGACAATTACTTCGACCTCATGACTTGGTTTTTGCTTTGATATGCACTGTCAAATGTGGGACCTTATATAGACAGGTGTGTGCCTTTCCAAATCAAGTCCAATCAATTGAATTTACCACAGGTGGACTCTAATCAAGTTGTAGAAACATCTCAAGGATGATCAATGGGAACAGGATGCACCTGAGCTCAATTTCGAGTCTCATAGCAAAGGGTATGAATAAATATGTAAATAAGGTATTTCTGTTTTTTATTTTTAACACATTTGCAAACATTTCTAAAAGCCTGTTTTCACTTCGTTATTATGGGGTATTGTGTGTTTAAAAAATTTATATAATTTAGATAATGCTGTAACGTAACAAAATATGGAAAAGGGAAGGGGTCCGAATGCACTTTCCGAATGCACCATCAGTGCATTTAACTGAAATGTGTATTCTCAGTGGGCACAGCTATGACTGAAGTCACGCATGGAGAACAATCCACAAATTGTTCATGGTAAAACAGCAGAGAAAGAGAGACAGACAGACAGACAGAGAGAGAGAGAGAGAGAGAGAGAGAGAGAACCTCAAAATAGATGCACATCCTTTCTCTAATGTCAGCAAATCTATTGTAACCAATACCACCACATTGATAACACAGTGAGATTAATCTGTTAATTTCAAAGCGGTATGATTAATTGAACTACTTTCCAGTCCTACAGTATCTTTCTCTGTCTTTTGACTGTTTCCGCTGAGTACTGCAAAGGCTTTGTCTGTTTTTTTTGGCCAAGGCTGAATGACATTTACCGGGAATGCTTTATCTTCTGCTGTAATTATAGAACAATGTCGTTTTTGTGTAGCATTTGTAAAAGCAGCCTTTTCCAAGCAAGTTGTTGAGACAAAGGAGGTTTTGGACGGCCGGTTCCGAGCTACTCTGTGAGATAGGCAGGCAAGGCAGGCAGACAAAAAGGGTTTGATGTTATTAGTCTGTGTGCTTGGAGATAGGAAGTCTGATTCTCAGGCATAGACAGTTATTTGTCTGCTCAATGGACCCTCTGGCTCCATCCAAACTTCAGGCCGATCAATACATCTGGCCACAGAGACACTAACTCCATAACACCCTGCAGCTACGAGCCACGACTTTGCAATGGAAAACAAGAAGGAAAGAGCTCTTGTGTGCTGTGCTGGCTGCTTCAAAGAAATCAAAATTGGTTTTCTAGAACATTACTGTGTACCTCTAGATGTCCACCATCAGTGGCCAGGGTATATAGGATCTTAATCACGTGTAAAGCTTAGTGCCTCTCCCATAGCTCTAAGCAGAATGGAGTGATAAAGGAGATCATGGAGAATGGCTGTGAGTTCTTTTTTAATACAGGGGCCTATTTAAAGCTGAGGTTCCAGGAATTCATCTGGGTTCTGTCAGCAACATGCTGTTCCTCCACATCAGTAGGACCTCAGGGAGACACGGAGGAGCCACACTGGGAGAATGATGCAGGCCTGTCAGGGAGGAACACACTCTGTACCCAGCTTCAAAAATGCTGCAGTTTGTCAGCCAATGCTGTGCGTGTGCGTGTGCATGTGTATTCTGAGGGGAGAAAACACATTTCTCTAAGCTATATCATGTCATTGCTGGTTTTTCATCTAGCAGTCCTATCTAAATGATCTTAGCATGACCTTTAATGCTCATCCACTATATCCCTGTCCCCCTGTCTTGGAAATTCATCCAAGATGATCGCTACAACTATTAACAAAGACCTACACTAGGACATTTAGGTCTAGGTTCAACACCATGTTCCATGTATTATTTACATCGATGTCCTCTACACCTTTGTGGTGAGCGGAGTGTATGAAATAGGCACCTGGCGTGTGCTATTTTTAATCTCACTTAAAAGTGTCCGTATCGGATATTTTATATGTAGCCCTATGTATGGTCAACTCGTTTATGATAAATTGCACTGCATGAAGGTATGAAACATCTCATGGTAGATGAATTTACTGCATGGCAAACATGTGTATCTGTGTCTTCTGAATAAGCATCCCATGTTGTACACTCAGAGCAGATATTCCTCCTTCGTTTTCCTCCCACATCCATGCTGCAGTATTCAGCCCTTCAGTACATAAAGCCACTTCAGTGTGATCATGTGTATTGTTTTGATTGGATCAAACTTTCAAAAGGTACAAATCAAGTGTTATAAACCGGGTGGTTCAATACCACCTGGTATATCACAGGTATGACAAAACATGTATTTTTACTTGTCTAATTACGTTGGAAAACCAGTTTATAATAGCAATAAAGCACCCCAGGGGTTGTGGTATATGGCCAATTTTCCACAACCCCCCCCGGGGCCTTATTGCTTCAGTCATCCTTCATTCATCCCTGAAGTGCAACCTTTTCACATGATCTCTGTCAAGCCCCTACTTCAGCCCTGAGCACGGGCTAGAAATAAAAGGTTTATTATGTCTTAATAGGGACATGCACCGGTGGCAGGAGAATGAGACTGGTGGAGTGTTCACATGCATATCATCAGCCTCATATTGATCGAAGCATTGCTAAGGATCTGAGCAGATGAAGTCAATTAATCACGGTGAGATACACGTTTATGTTATTTTAGAGCTCCGAAAACAGCTTACGGTGCCCATAACTTCAATCAAGGTAGAGTCCATCAAAGCAGTGCTGCAAAAATGATTTGCTCAATACGGTACTGTACTTCCTCAATATTCTGCAGGGGAAAGCAGAAAAGAGTTGTCAGACAATTCTCTGACTTATTCATGTTAATGTTGATTAATTTGCTGACCAGCGGGTCTACTTGACAAGATCTCTTAATCAAGGCTCGAGTATGAGACCAGTGAAAATACCAGTGGTGTAAAGTACTTAAGTAAAAAGACTTGAAAGTACTACTTAAATTGTTTGTTTTTTTGGTATCTGTACTTCACTTTACTATTTATATTTTGGACCATTTTTCCTTCACTACATTCCCCGAGAAAAGGATGCACTTTTTACTCCATACATTTTCCCTGAGACCCAAAAGTACTCGTTACATTTTGAATGCTTAGCAGGACAGGAAATGGTCAAATTCACACACTTATCAAGAGAACATCTCTGGTCATCCCTACTGTCTCTGATCTGGCGGACTCACTAAACACATGCTTCATTTGTAAATTATGTCTGAGTGTTGAAGCATGTCCCTTGCTATCCGTAAATGTAAAAAAAAAACATGAAACTGGTTCTGTATGGTTTGCTTAATATGAAGAATTTTAAATGATGTATATTTGAACTTCTACTTTGATACTTAAGTATATTTTAGCGATTACATTTACATTTGATACTTAAGTATATTCCAATCAAATATATATTTTTTGAATTTACTCAAGTAGAATTGTACTGGGCTACTTCCACTTTTACTTGAGTCATTTTCTATTAAGGTATATTTACTTTTACTCAAGTATGACAATTGGGTACTTTTTCCACCACAGGAAAATACCTAATACTCAAAATGAATCAGGGGAGATAACAACACCTTTACAAACACCCCAGACCAATTATTCCTCTCCCTAATGAACATCAGACTTCCTGTGGCCAGAAGCTGTATTAGTCGTGGATTAGTGGACTATGGATTGGACTGGAGAGGTTCTGGTGTGAGAGTGGGTTGAATTGTTCAGGAACGGATGGCACTTAGTTTGTGGTAGTGAGTGTGGTAGTGTTTTGTGAGATTGGGTTGGGAGGTGTCGTGCTAATGAGGAAGTGAGTGGGGTGTTGGGGACCTGTGGACCCTGTAGCGTTTCTCCTCAGTGTTGTGGCTGCCTGCAGTAATTACTTCTGACTGATCCGTGTAACGACTCCCATGACACCGCATCCCCCGCCCTACGCCCGGCGTTGGCTCATACGGTTGACAATTATTTCACCGCTCTGAGCACTGCCTGCCTTCCCTCGTCAGTCATCACCCAATGAAAGAAAATAAGTTATGAAGTAGAGAGAGTGAAAACAACTCTGATTTAACACGAGGCTGAATACATTTGGCTTATCTAAAAAACTGAAGGAGTCTATTTCAAGTTTGTAAAACTTGTGGCTCAAGGTCTAGCTAGAGTTGTGCCAAGCACCTGTTGAGAGTAACGCACATCACTGTGAAGGAGTCTGACTGTTTCACAGTGTCTGTACGATATAAAACGCTTGTTACACAGCCCTTGCCAGTAACAAAACAATAATCCTAGCCTGGTTCGAATTTCGATGTGGTAGCACGGAATTGCCCGTAAATGCCCCAAAGAAGCAGGCAAACATTCAATAAATATGTCTCCTTATCGCAGTCTGTAGGCTGTAAAGCTGGCAAGCAGCAGTAGCCAGAAGCACAGTCTGATTTACAGCACACAAAATCAGGAACCTTGAGGATAAATCACCAGGAGATGCATTCCTATTGTGATGATTACAAGCACGTGAAACACTTTTCCCGCCTAATTTTGCACACGGGCACATTGGGATTTTGCATTAAGTATGTTCACTGAGTGATTCGCAGGAGGTTGACCTCAATTTATGAGGACGACAGTGTCTGTTCTCACTTGGCTGGCTGCACTGAAGTTCTGCTTCTACTTCTTCTTCTCTCCTTGCTGAGTGTCTTTTCCCAAGTTGCCTCAGCGTTGGTACTGAGCTGAAGTCTGACTCCCCGCGCCTTTTGAGCTTTTAGCTTTTTTGTAGCTGCAAGGAAAACCAGTGTTTCAGAGATTAGTGAGCATACTAATGACTTCTGCCTGGTGCATCAAACCGTTCCCTGTTTTGGTTTACTGCATGGAAAATATGCTCCTCCATCCCATTTATAATTAATCACTTTATGCAAGCTGGTTGGCTAGCGCCTCATACATCATATTAGATGTGCTAGGACTTGCTGTGGTCATGTGTGACTATGGAAACTCAGCGTTCTGATGTTGATTACCCTAGCTATTGAAGGGGATTAAGTAAAGTTTGTTTTGAGCTATACTCATGAATACGTCAAACTTGTTCGGTACTTACTGTACATTTATCCTTCATAAACAGATGTAACACAGGGGTATGTACGGTTGAATGCTAGGAGGAGAGAGTAGAAATACAATAGTCAATGACAATAAATACAACTTCATGACAAGATTATGTAACGGCAATGGCTTGAATAAAGCCACTAAAGGTATCTCAGGAAAGTATTTAAATATTTGTATCGACAGGCTTGCCAATCATTCTCTCCCCAACATCAACGATACTGTCATTAAATATGTAATCACTTCTCCCCAGGAGACAGCTTGTTTTCCCTCATTTTCATCACCTCTCACTTCTAATTAACAACAAATCGTAATGGCAAGTAACGTCTGTGACTTCAGCATTCAGAGCTGGTACAAACAAACAAGTCTCCAATATAATTTTTTGGACATACTTATTCTTTGTGGAGAATGAAAAGAAATGTTGGCCTGTAATACTGAATGCAAGACATGATGACAGGACAACCTTTATACATTTTGTCTAAGCTATGGATTTTTATTTGTCTATAATTTTGGACTATACAAAACTATAGATTTCAGATGTAAACATCGGTACATAATCAAACGTCTAGCCACGAGTGATGATTGCCAGTCTGTCGTTATTCTATCTCCAACATGTATACCGGGATGGGTTGCTGTGCAGGTTAACTTTCATGATGGGTTGCAGAGTGGCTAGCTAGCTAGCTGAACAACACATCCTGATTGCCAACCGGTCTCCTCTCTCTCTCTCTTTCATTGAGGGGTACTGTAACTAATCCACCCCCCACGACTGTGATTTCACGCAGCAGCTCCACGCAGATTTAGAGTATTAACGGCAATGGGATTTTATGGAGATGCACACTGCGACTCCTCCTTGAGTTCTCCCCAACTAATGAGAAAGGAAAATACAACTTGATGAAGTAGGAGAGGGTGTACGGGCTGATTTCTCCTTTGAATGTAGACGCATTAATACAATTAGTCACTACTTTCATCTTGAGAGCAAGAGATGCTGTCCCATAGAGTACTAGACTAACTACTAGGGATATTAGACTGACTACTGGGTATACTAGACTAACTATTAGGGATACTAGACTAACTACTAGGGATTCTAGACTGACTACTAGGGATATTAGACTGACTACTGGGTATACTAGACTAACTACTAGGGATACTAGACTAACTACTAGGGATACTAAACTAACTACTAGGGATATTAGACTAACTACTGGGGATACTAGACTAATTACTAGGGATACTAGACTGACTACTAGGGATACAAGACTGACTACTAGGGATACTAGACTAACTACTAGGGATACTAGACTGACTACTAGGGATACTAGACTAACTACTAGGGATACTAGACTGACTACTGGGGATACTAGACTAACTACTAGGGATACTCAACTAACTACTGGGGATACTAGACTAACTACTATGGATACCAGACTAACTGCTAGGGATACTAGACTAACTACTAGGGATACTATACTAACTACTAGGGATACTAGACTAACTACTAGGGATACTATACTAACTACTAGGGATACTAGACTAACTACTAGGGATACTAGACTAACTACTAGGGATACTAGACTAACTACTAGGGATACTAGACTAACTACTAGGGATACTAGACTAACTACTAGGGATACTAGACTAACTACTATGGATACCAGACTAACTACTAGGGATACTAGACTAACAACTAGGGATACTAGACTAACTACTAGGGATACTAGACTAACTACTAGGGATACTAGACTAACTACTGGGGATACTAGACTAACTACTATGGATACCAGACTAACTACTAGGGATATTAGACTAACAACTAGGGATACTCGACTAACTACTGGGGATACTAGACTAACTACTATGGATACCAGACTAACTGCTAGGGATACTAGACTAACTACTGGGGATACTAGACTAACTACTATGGATACCAGACTAACTGCTAGGGATACTAGACTAACTACTATGGATACCAGACTAACAACTAGGGATATTAGACTAACAACTAGGGATACTAGACTAACTACTATGGATACCAGACTAACTACTAGGGATATTAGACTAACAACTAGGGATACTAGACTAACAACTAGGGATACTAGACTAACTACAGTTGTCCTGGAAGTACCCTTTCAATCAATCAGAAATGAAAATTGGCCTTTGATTGCATTACATATTCATTTTGTACATACATTGAGAGTTATGAACCACTACTCTTTCCATGACACAGACTGACCAGGTGAATCCAGGTGAAAGATATGATCCCTTATTAATGTCACCTGTTATATCCACTTCAATCAGTGTAGATGAAGGAGAGGAGACAGGTTGAAGAAGGATTTTTAAACCTTGAGACAATTGAGACATGGATACGGTGTGTGTGCCATTCAGAGGGTGAATTGGCAAGACAACACATTTAAGTGCCTTTTAACGGGGAATGGTAGTAGGTGCAAGGTGCACCGGTTTGTGACAAGAACTGCAGCGCTGCTCGGCTTTTCAACCTCAACAGTTTCCCGTGTGTATCAAGAATGGTCCACCAAAGGAGATACAGCCAACTTGACACAACTGTGGGAAGCATTGGAGTCAACATGGGCCAGCATCCCTGTGGAATACTTTCGAAACATGTAGAGTCCATGGCCTGATGAATTAAGGCTGTTCCGAGGGCAAAGGGGGGTGCATCTCAATATTAGGCAGGTGTTCTTAATGTTTTGTACATTCAGTGTATATTAGTATCTGAATATACTGCAAATCAAGACACATTTGAAAAGTGTCACCAGTTTCAGTCACTGGCTGTTTTGGGGAATAGGCTAGCTACTTAAATACTTACTGAACAAAGGGAAAGGGCGAGTCAACCACTATAGCACATGGATTTGTCGGAGACATACAGTGTACAGCAACAGAAGTGAGCACACCCTGTTTGAAATTCTGAGTGCGGCACATACAGCTAGATTCTCCGTGACCTGTATTGTCAGTGTCAATGTTTATCCTGGTTAACTATGTAACCAGGGCAGACAGATCCACGCTGCTCCCACATAAGTAACCTCTTATGAGTCATGAACCTGAAAAATATTTATCTATGTGATGAGAGGGGGGGCTGAGACATATCAGCATGTGCGCTCCTTTCCCCAGGAGAATAAAAATGGATCCCCCCTCTTTACCATTCAGCCCATCTGGCAGCCATGTACTGATGAATAGCTACATGATGGGAATTCTCAGATCTGAAAGGGGCTTGCAAATGGAACAGTCGGAGTGTGACTTCCTCTTCTGTCTCTGGACACCAGTGGTACCCTGAGGGATGCTGTAACACAGCCACCTTATAATCACTGGCACATGAGAGCTGTATAGAACTGGGGCTCTGATACCGGTCTTTCACCTGCTGATTTCAGACCTTAAAATGTCCTGATCATCATATCTGTAATGCTCATGTTCTCACTCTGTCATTTTACATGACTTCTACCATAGCAGGCTACTCCACTGGGCACACACTGTATGAATCGACCTTGTTTTCACGTCATTTCAATTAAATTAAATTGAACCAACGTGGAATAGACATGGAATTGATGTCTGTGCCCAGTGGGACATATTTCACCACAGTCACATTTCAGAAGAGAGCAGAGAATTATGTTCGAAATTATGAAGGCTTTCAGCAGTTACCTTGGAGATGATGTTGCCTTACAGTTGCCTGGCTACCCAAACACTGGCCAAAAGCTGCGCCACGCCCAAGGATGTTAGTTTCTGAGTCTGGATCTGAGTACCTCTTAGACGATTTCTAGAACGGGAAAAGATTCTAGCCTTTCTGATTGGTACCAGAAATTGATGGGTTGAGCTAGATCCAGAACACACGTGGATAAAGCGGCAGTTAGAAAATTTGTCATTGGCTTTGATACTCTGATTGGTTAGAGATGATCCAATCGCTGATGACTTTGTTTTGTACAACACTCCTCATTTTGACATTTACTCAAGCGACTTCAATGATGGCAATCTCAGACTGAAGTATGTAGCGAACAATAAAGCAGCGGAAGAATTCCGTTTGAGTCGTCAGGCAAGCCTTACGGTGGATATTCCTTTATTTGTCAACAGCAAACGGATGCAACAATGAAAATAACACAGTGGGCATATGACTGACAGCTTTTGGCCCTCAGATTCTTTCAGACACTGCACAGTGTGTATATCAAGCATGTCTGGGAACGCTAAGCATATCCCGAATCCCTTGCAAATCTACCTGTGGCCATGCTGCTTTGCTGAGCCTTTCTCAAATGATGCAGCCTGGTGGGGAGAGAGATCTTAGACAGGCCCACCCGGATGAGAGGCTGCTCGGATATGGCCCATGGCTTACATCCGGCTCAGAGGAAGCGTGACAGATTCCCTGGACTTACTGATAGAAGGTAGCAGACACCAGTGCACACAGCGACATGGAGCCTAAATGAAAACCATTCAATCATAAAATGATTTCAGATAACTGCACATCCCCAGTGCATGGCTGATTATTGCAATGACTCCATCAGTGGGTTGAAATCATCAGTCTCACCACGTCAAACGCTGAATTATTAATTGATGATATAATGAGGAAAATGGAATACATAAACTCAAGGACCGAAAGATTTGCTTTCCCTCTCTGATTTATTTCTGTAGAATCGCTATAAATAATGTGCCTGAATGACAGAATCAGTGATTTTTTTCACACAGATCACTGAATATGCATTTCAATCCCAGAAGCTTTGGTATATGTTACATGTATCCAGAGATACACACATTTAATAAGATACATTTTGTGTCATTCAGATGCAGTACTACAAGGTCTGCCACATTTGAAATGTATCTCAGGGCTAATAGAGTAGGTTATACTTGTAACAATTATGTCACGACTTCTATCGAAGTCGATGCCGCTCCTTGTTCGGGCGGTGCTTGGCAGTCAACGTCACCGGTCTTCTAGCCATCATTGATCCATTTTTCATTTTCCATTGGTTTTGTCTTGCCTTCCTACACACCTGGTTCCAATCCCATTCATTACCTGTTGTGTATTTAACCCTCTGTTTCCCCTCATGTCCTTGTCAGAGATTGTTTGTTCGTTCATGATCGTGTAGTTTGTATTGGTGCGCGACGGGTCCTCGTACCTACTTTATTTTTGATTATGTATCATGGTTTTGGAGCTGTGTTTTTAAGTTATTAAACTACTCCATTATACCAAGTTCGATTCTCCTGCGCCGGACTTCCCTGCCACCTATACACACGTCGATGACAAATTACCATGTTTTTCTTACTATATTTTCAAATGTACAAGTCAAATCCCTGCAGTAAACAATGTCTTTCTCTCTGTTGCCTTTGAAATAAAATGTGACTCTTTTTACACAACTGTTGATTCAAATGTACTTTAATCAAGTAACGTGGAATGTCGTTTTTTAATCATCAGCGCTACCCTGTTTGTACACGGCCATTACTATAGCTCTCCAGGAGTTTGTAGTGGTATTCTATTGTTCTGGTCAGCTTTTGTGATAAATATTATTTGAAAAAAAAAAACACCTCATTAGCTTTGAAAGGATGCAGACTTGTAAAACCGCAATGCAGTGTCAAAAATGACCACCTCTCCCCCATGTATGCCAGGGTATTGACCCCCTCTCCCCCATGTATGCCAGGATTGAGGCCCATGTTTACTGTAAGTAATTAGTGACCGGGGATGCAGGTTCAATGCACAAGAAGTGGGTCTGAGTTAAGTGGGAGCAGCAGACTGGACACGAATACCCAATGAGCTGGGTTATCTCTCTGAGGGCTAGCCTCAGTAATGAAGGAGAACTATCTGGCTGACATGGACCTGTTCTTTCTCCTGACGACAGCAATGTGTATGCTCCTCACATAATTCTGCTGCAGGCAACAGACAGGTTTTGAAAGCATGCTGTGCTGTATGATTTGCTGAAGTTGATTTTAGCAAATTGAAGTATGAACACGTTTTATAGAGATTGCATCATTTATATGGATATTATGTTCAAAGTACAAAAAAATCATGATTGACCGCTGCTGTGGAAGAGTTTTTCCCGGAGGTGCATGTAATTACCTTGAAAAATTGGTAATTAAATGAAGTGGAGCCCATTTAACAAGCAGCAGCTCAGTTCATTCAGATGCAGCCTGACACCACGATGACTCTGTGATCATGATGCACAACAGGGCTGCATAGCTACCTGTCAATCTCTTCAGCCACGTTAAAACACACATACTGGCTGTCCAATTAGCAGTAGACTCAGACAGAAAGAAATCAATCCCCATTTATAACAACTAAGACAAACCTAAAGTATCTTTCACATCAAAACAATATTGGGAAAATGTTAGTATTTAGTTGGGGGTTTTAATGTTTCTGAAGATTTGTTATTTGTTCCGTTTAGGAGGGGAGTGAGGGATCTCAAATACTGCATATAAACAAGGCACTTAACAAATAAGGGTTTATGTTTAAATATCACTATGTGGGGAGGTTGTTAAAAAAATCTAAGACTAATTTAACACACCTGAATCAGAAATAAATGTATTCTACCCTAGTAGAGCTATTATAGGGGGAAATAAACAGAATAAATCATTAAAAAAAACACTACTGCCCATCTCCTCCTTCTCCTATGCAAATAATGAGTTGCATCACTCACTTTTTGCTACCACCAGGCATAGGTGGCCCGTCCAAAAGGCTAAACTACGCTTCCCCTGAAGTAAATTGAAATACATTTGCCAAAATTATATAATTACCCCAGTCTATACAGAAACAAATAAAATATTATTCTAAATACTACACCAGAGAGCATGACTTAGCCACAGAGGATCATTTGCTTCTTTTAAAAATAGCTGTGGACTGTTTCAAATCTCAAGCACATATAGTCTACAGCTGGGAAGGCCACAACTTGGGCAGGGAGCACGGCAATAGGCCTAGCTGATTATTGAGTTGCGGCTGTCAGTGAAAAGCATCTGAAAAATGCCTGAAGATAACGTGTCTTGAGTATAATAAAAAATGTTGAGATGAGAAGAAGGAGAGAGGTGTGTGGCAAACATGTACAGTAGGTGTGTCTCTCCAGAACGCTCTCGGCTGTCTCCCACCAATTCTTGCACATTCCCTTACAAATACAGCTGTGTCTGTCCCTAGCTCACTGGCATGGAAAACTCTGAGGGCCCAGAATAGAATTGATACAATGTTGCAAGTTCGCTAGCGACAGCTTCGGGACTGACTCACTTTATATTAAGTTGCAAGTTCACTAGCAACAGCTTCGGGCAGGACCTTGTTGATTGATTTGATACAATGTTGCACATTCACCGGCGATAGATCAAGTCAACACTGTCAGAAAGGGAGGCAGACAGGCGGAATAGAGAGTTGAATGCGATTGGAAGAATCTGAACCAACTGCCATGCGTAGTCAATGTGATTTATAGAGGATATTTTTTCATCAGGATATTTTCGAATGTTTTTATTTTGTCGGCTTTATGTATTTTGACTTAGTTGACAATGGAAGTTATAGGCATGCTGCATTGGACTATAGGCAATCTCTGAGTTCCATAAACTAATTTATTTTGCCGACAATGGCTCACGGTGTATCAATGTGTCCGTATGGCACAGGCTGTTGCTCTCGCATGAGTTAATTTTAACTTTTAGATTTTTATCATTTTTACCATTTCAATTCTGATTTATATAATTAACCACCTGATAATGATTTTGAGAAACAAATGATTAAAATGAAACCGTTCCACAAAAATGTGCATATAAATCACTGATCGGTAAGCTTCCCAAAACGCACGCACCACCTATGCCACCAGGTGAGAAGATATATGGTTGATAGTACTGCTTAGTGGGAGCTGTGAGTTGTTTCCTTCCCAACAAGGTTATTCAGTGGAGGCATGTTAAAGATGGACTTCAGCCTGCAGATAAAAGTGAATTAGTGTGTTTTATTCCTACATGCATGTGAACTGCTTTTCCAAGTTGTGTGCCACAGCCTGGAGTTATAAATCCATCTACTACACCTTCATGTCCCATCAGCCCCCTGTTGTGTGATTCAGATGGAGATGCTATATAAACCCACTACAAGATCACTCCCATAGGGAGACACACAGAACTAATAATGAAGCTGGCTAGCACTTACTTACTGGAATGAGTAGATATCAAAGACAGTAGTAGCTTCTCTGATATTTACATGATATCCCCACTTGTAAGACACACCAGAGAAGGTGTTTTCTACTTCACACAACCAGGGTGTTAAAAGAGGCTCTCAGCACCAGTTCATGTTTTCCTGCCCACCTGCAGATACTGTCACTCAGCTCTCTCCTGCTCTCATTAAATTTGAAAAGGCTGATGCATCATATGGATGTTCAAGGATATTCTTCCAACCACTGCCTTAGGCTTAAATGGCTGGGGGTTATTGACACTGTAAAATTGGATGGGAAAGATGAAATCAAAAGAAAAATACAGTGTTCCGCATTGAAAATGTAAAGCAGCTCGTCCAAATGAGTATGTCTGTAGTTAAAATAGAAAGGGTGACTAGAGGGGACGGCAGCATCTTAAACAGTAAAGAGTAAAGCTGTGAAAAGGAATAGTCCTCACCAAATTAGATTGGTGCATCTGTTGTGCGGATGCTCTTTACAGCAGCACATACAGAACTATCCCCACGTCAGGTACTGGAATGGTGGGAACAAAGTGTACAGACTGCTTTGTGGATGTTTTTTAACCTAAATGTTTCATTTAGAGTTCCACAAGTATTGGGACAGTGACACGTTTGGTGTTGTTCTGGCTCTGCACTCCAGCACTTTGGATTTGAAATGATACAATGATTATGAGGTTAAAGTGCAGACGGTCAGCTTTGAGGGTATTTTCATCCATATCGGGTGAACCGTTTAAAAATTATAGCACTTTTTGTACATAGTCTCCCCATTTTAGTGGAGCAAAAGTATTGGGACAAATGAATTTATACGTGTATTAACGTAGTAAAAATTTACATCAGGCTTGTGACTTTACAAACTTATTGGATGCATTTGCTGTTTGTTTAGGTTGTGTTTCAGATTATTTTGTGTCCATTAGAAATGAATGGTAAATAATGGTGTCATTTTGGAGTCACTTTTATCTGAAATAAGAATAGAATATGTTTCTAAACACTTCTACATTCATGTGGATGCTACCATGATTACGGATAATCCTGAATGAATAATGAATAATGACTACTGAGAAAGTTAGATGCACAAATATCCTACCCCCGAGAAATGCTAACCTCTCACCATTAAAATAACAGGGGAGGTTATGATTTTTGGGGTGGTATGATATTTATGCCTTTAAATTTCTCACTCATCATTATTCACGCTTCATTCCGTTTTATCCGTAATCATGGTAGCCTCCACAGTAGAAGTGTTTAGAAACATACACTATATATACAAAAGTATGTGGACACCATTTCAAATTAGTGGATCCGGCTATTTCAGCCACACCCGTTGCTGACAGGTGTATAAAATTGAGCACAAAGCCATGCAATCTCCATAGACAACCATTGCCAGTGGAATGGCCCGTACTGAAGAGCTCAGTGACTTTCAACGTGGCACTGTCATGGAATACCACCTTTCTAACAAGTCAGTTTGTCAAATTTCTGCCCTGCTAGAGCTTCCCCGGTCAACTGTAAGTGTTGTTATTGTGAAGTGGAATCGTCTAAGAGCAACAACAGCATAAATACCGTCTGTCCTTGGTTGCACCACTCACTATCGAGGTCCAAACTGCCTCTGGAAGCAACGTCAGCACAATAACTTTTCGTTGGGAGCTTCATGAAATAGATTTCCACAAGCCTAAGATCACCATGCACAATGCCAAGCATCAGCTGGAGTGGTGTAAAGCTCGCCATCATTGGACTCTGGAGCAGTGGAAAAACGGTCTCTGGAGTGGTGAATCACGCTTCAATCAATCAATCAAATTTATTTTTAAAGCCCTTTTTACATCAGCCGATGTCACAAAGTGCTGTACAGAAACCCAGCCTAAATCCCCAAACAGCAAGCAACGCAGTTGTAGAAGCACGGTGGCTAGGAAAAATTACCTAGAAAGGCCGGAACCCAGGAAGAAATCTAGAGAGGTACCAGGCTCTGATGGGTGGCCAGTCCTCTCCTGGCTGTGCCGAGTGGAGATTATAACAGTACATGGCCAAGCTGTTCAAACATTCATAGATGACCAGCAGGGTCAGATAATAATAATCACAGTGGTTGTAGAGGGTGCAACAGGTCAGGAGTAAATGTCGGTTAGCTTTTCATAGCCGATCATTCAGAGTTGGAGACAGCAAGTGCGGTAGAGAGAGAGTCCAAAACAACAGGTCCGGGACAAGGTAGCACGTCCAGTGAAATGGTCAGGGTTCCATAGGCAGAACAGTTGAAACTGGAGCAGCAGCATGACCAGGTGGACTGGGGACAGCAAGGAGTCATCAGGCCAGGTAGTCCTGAGGCATGGTGCTAGGGCTCAGGCCCTCCAAGAGAAGAGAGAGAGAGAGAAAGAGAGAAAGAGAGAGAGGAGAAAGAGAGATAAAGAGAGCGAGAGAATTAGAGGAAGGAAGCATACTTAAAATCACACAGGACCCCGGATAAGACAGGATAAACACTCCAGATATAACAGACTGTCTCTAGCCCCCCGACACATAAACGATTGCAGCAAAAATACTGGAGGCTGAGACAGGAGGGGTCGGGAGACACTGTGGCCCTGTCCGACAATACTCCTGGACAGGGACAAACAGGCAGGATATAACCCCACCCACTTTGCCAAAGCACAGCCCCCACACCACTAGAGGGATATCTTCAACCACCAACCTACTACCCTGAGACAAGGCCGAGTATACGTAGCCCATGAAGATTTCCCCCACAGCACGAACCCGAAGGGGGTGCCAACCCGGACAGGTAGATCACGTCAGTGACTCAACCCACTCAAGTGACGCACCCCTCCTAGGGACAGCATGGAAGAGCACCAGTAAGCCAGTGACTCAGCCCCCGTAATAGGGTTAGAGGCAGAGAATCCCAGTGGAGAGAGGGGAACTGGCCAGGCAGAGACAGCAAGGGCGGTTCATCGCTCCAGTGCCTTTCCGTTCACCTTCACACCCCTGGGCCAGACTAGACTCAACCATAGGACCTACTGAAGAGATGAGTCTTCAATAAAGACTTAAAGGTCGAGATCGAGTCTGCGTCTCTCACATGGATAGGCAGGCCATTCCATAAAAATGTACCTCTATAGGAGACCTTAACAGAAAGCCAGTGTAGAGGCTAGCACTGGAGTAATATGAGCACATTTTTGGGTTATAGTCAAGATTCTAGCAGCCGTGTTTAGCACAAACTGAAGTTTATTTAGTGCTTTATCTGGGTAACCGGAAAGTAGGGCATTGCAGAAGTCTAGAAGTGACAAAAGCATGGATACATTTTTCTGCGTCATTTTTGGACAGAAAGTTTTTGAGTTTTGCAATGTTACGAAGATGGGAAAAAAGCTGTCCTTGAAGTATTCTTGATATGTTCGTCAAAAGAGAGGACCTATGGTTCTGAGTAACACGAGGACCTTCACAGTTTTATGATGACTGTACAACCATCAAGATTAATTGTCGTATCCAACAGCAGATCTCTTTGTTTCTTGTGACCTAGAACAAGCATCTCTGTTTGTCTGAGTTTAAATGTAAAACATTTGCCGCCATCCACTTCCTTATGTCCGAAACACAGGCTTCCAGGGAGGGCAATTTTGGGCGTCACCATGTTTCATCGAAATGTACAGCTGTTTATCGTCTGTATAGAAGTGAAAGTTAACATTATGTTTTCGAATGACATCCCCAAGAGGTAAAATATATAGTGAAAACAATAGTGGTCCTAAAACAGAACCTTGAGGAACACCAAAATGTACAGTTGATTTGTCAGAAGACAAAACATCCACAGACAAACTGATATCTTTCCGACAGATAAGACCTATACCAGGCCAGAACTTGTCCATGTAGACCAATTTAGGTTTCCAATCTCTCCAAAAGAATGTGGTGATTGATGGTATCAAAAGCAGCACTAAGGTCTAGGAGCACAAGGACAGATGCATCACCATCTAGCAGTCCGATGGACGAATCTGGGTTTGGCAGATGCCAGGAGTAAGCTACCTGCCCAAATGGATAGTGCCAACTGTAACTTTTAGTGGAGGAGGAATAATGGTCTGGGGTTGTTTTTTCATGGTTCGGGCTAGGCCCCTTAGTTCCAGTGAAGGGAAATCTTAACGCTACAGCATACAATGACATTCTAGACAATTCTGTGCTTCCAACTTTGTGGCAACAGTTTGGGGAAAGCCCTTTCCAGTTTCAGCATGGCAATCCCCCTGTGCAATAAGCGAGGTCCATACAGAAATGGTTTGTCAATATCGGTGTGGAAGAATTTGACTGGCCTGCACAGAGCCCTGACCTCAACCCCATCAAATAAATACCTTTGGTATAAATTGGAACGCCGACTGCGAGCAGCCAGGCTTAATTGCCCAACATCAGTGCCCGACCTCACTAATGCTCCTTTGGCTGATGGAATCAAGTCCCAGCAGCAATGTTCCAACATCTAGTGGAAAGCCTTCCCAGGCTGTTATAGCAGTAAAGGGAGGACCAACTCCATATTAATGCACATTATTTTGGAAGAGATGTTCAATGAACAGGTGTCTACATACGTATGGTCATATGGTGTATATTTTCTTATTTACAATAAAAGTGACTTCAAAATGACAGAATACATTATTTACCATACATTTCTATTGGGCACAAAATAACATGAAACACAACCAAAACAAACAGAAAATGCATCCAACAAGTTTGTAGTCACAAGCTCGATCTATTCATTGCGTGCTAGGAATATGGGATCGAATACTACACTTTATATTACTTTACATATACAGTACCGGTCAAAAGTTTTGACACAACAACTCATTCAAGGGTTTTTCTTTATTTTTCCTATTTTCTACATTGTAGAATAATAGTGAAGACATCAAAACTATGAAATAACACATATGGAATCATGTAGTAACCAAAAAAGTGTTTAAAAACAGCTAAGTAGCCACCCATTGCCTTGATGACAGCTTTGCACACTCTTGGCATTCTCTCAACTAGCTTCACCTGAAATGCTTTTCCAACAGGCTTGAAGGACTTCCCACATGAGCACCTGTTGGCTGCTTTTCCTTCATTCTGTGGTCCAACTCATCCCAAACCATCTGAATTGGGTTGAGGTAGGGTGATTGTGGAGGCCAGGTTATCTGAAGCAGCACTCCATCACTCTCCTTCTTGGTCAAATAGCCCTTACACAGCCTGGAGGTGTGTTGGGTCATTGTCCTGTTGAAAAACAAATGATAGTCCCACTTAGTGCAAACCAGTTTGGATGGCGTATCGCTGCAGAATGCTGTGGTAGCCATGCTGGTTAAGTGTGCCTTAAATTCTAAATAAATCACAGATAGTGTCACCAGCAAATTACCTCCACACCATCACACCACTTCCTCCATGATTTACGGTGGGAACCACACATGCGGAGATCATCAGTTCACCTACTCTGTGCCTTACAAAGACACAACGGGTTGGAACCAAAAATCTCAAATTTGGACTCATCAGACCAAAGGACAGATTTCCACCGGTCTAACGTCCATTGCTCGTATTTCTTGGCCCAATTATTTTCTTCTTATTGGTGTCATTTAGTAGTGGTTTCTTTGCAGCAATTCAACCATGAAGTCCTGATTCACTCAGTCTCCTCTGAACAGTTGATGTTGAGATGTGTCTGTTACTTGAACTCTGTGAAGCATTTATTTGGGCTGCAATTTCTGAGGCTGGGAACTCGAACGAAATTATCCTCTGTAGCAGAGATAACTCTGCATCTTCCTTTCTTGTGGCGGTCCTCATAAGAGCCAGTTTCATCAAAGCGCTTGATGGTCTTTGCGACTGCACTTGAAGAAACCTTCAAAGTTCTTGAAACGTTCCGCATTGACTGACTTTCATGTCGTAAAGTAATGATGGACTGTCATTTCTCTCTGCTTATTTGAGCTGTTCTTGCCATAATGTAGACTTGGTATTTTACCAAATACGGCTATCGTCTGTATACCACCACTACCTTGTCACAACACAACTGATTGGCTCAAACGCATTAAGAAGGAAATAAATTCCACAAATAAACTTTTAACAAGGCACACCTGTTAATTGAAATGTATTCCAGGTGACTACATCATGAAGCTAGTTGAGAGACTGCCAAGATTGTGTAAAGCTGTCATCAAGGCAAAGGATGGCTACTTTGAAGAATCTAAAATATATTTTGATTTGTTTAACAGTTTTTTTGGTTACTACATGATTCTAAATGTTTTATTTAATTGTTTTGATGTCTTCACTATCATTCTACAATGTAGAAAATAGTAAAAATTAAGAAAAACCCTTGAATGAGTAGGTGTGTCCAATCTTTTGACTGGTACTATAAGTGAATTTGTCCCAATACTTTTGGTCCCCTAAAATGGGGGTACTATTTACAAAAAGTGTTGTAATTTCAAAACGGTTCCCCAGATACAGATTAAAATACCTTCAAGTTATAGCTAATAGTCTGCACTTTCACTTCATAGTCATTGTATAATTTAAAATCCAAAGTGCTGGAGTACAGAGCCAAAACAACAGAAAATGTGTCACTGTCCCAATACTTTTGGAGCTCACTGTAGATAGAGGGTTCCACTTTTTTCCTTGAGTACATATATTTGAGAAACCTTTCAAACTCTGACCATTATTCTGTCTTTCCTAACTGTTTTGTCCCCTACTGACTATATAACACAGTTTTATTGTGGTATATATTTTCCAGAATGATTGACTGAAGTTGAGAGCCGCTCACTGTGCTGAGATGGAAATATAATAGAAATCATCACCATTTTCCATCTCAATAAAGATGAATAATCAAGAAGTTGACAGCTTATTTTGTATGCGATTCCCTCGACAATCAGTTCATGTTTACAAGAAATATGAATACGCTGTTGCTCTTGGCAACAGATCACATCCGGTGTTGCACTTGAGAATATATTGAAATTACTTCAACCATCTTGGATTAATATTTCATTTGTGAGCAGATGCTTCAAAGGGTAAAAACAGATTAGACTGCCCTGAGAGGACTTTCAAAGGAATCACATAATGTATCTGCTCCAACAGGGCGCCCTTCTCCACTGATCTGGGATCAGAACCTCCCACTCTTAGGGTGCTGGTATAATCTCCGGGGATCACAGCAGGGTTACTCTGGATCAGTGTGGTAGAGATCATAGGTAGAACCCTGTTGCTGGGTGAAACTCCCTATCCATGTTTTATGCTATGTTCTTCATCTCTTTCGTATTTTCTCCAATGACCAAAGAAGAATTCCTATAGTCTGTACAGTATTTGTGTTCACTGCTTCCAAAAGTCCATAATCCACAAAGATCTTGGATCTGACGCTTGTAGGAGTGAGCAAACTGGGCAGACTGCAGTGGGTCTTGGGCCTTTTCATTCTTAGCTGTAGTCCATTTCGCTGTCACTGACAGTAAGGTCTCCATTGTCTCAGAGAGTTTTGAAACTGAGTAAGTGACTGGATGAGGGTGAGTAAAGTGCACTCAGGAGTGTAGTGTTGGAGTGGATGAGGCTCTTCTTCTATGGCTGTGGTTTTGCCTTAATCTGGCCTGACGTTTGTCTCTTCCTACTCTTCCTGGGAGAGCTCTCCTTAAATCAGACACACCGTTGTGAAAATGATCCAAGGGAACCCAGGGAAGGGGAACAGACGGCCACATCTTCACTAATAGATACTGTGCCCTGCATCCTCTGACTGCAGAACAATACAGGACTGGATCTATGAGATGCACTATTTGACATTCCTTGCATGTTTTGTTGCAGGTGATGAGTGTCATGGTTATTTCACTTACTTGCTACCGGAATATGAATTCAAATGAGTTGGGAATTTTTTGATATATCACTTTTATTGACAAACACAATAACCCATTTTTTTACATTTTCAGATGAATTGATGGAGTTTGGAAAACATAAACTGGTCAATGAACCACAGCACAGAACATAAATATATTTTTTAAATCCACTGAGATGTGGGGGAATACACAGGAGATGCAAAAAAAAATCAAATGGGCTGTAGAGCAATTAATACTGCGTTACATGAATTTACTGGACGTGAGGATTAATGACTCAAGGTCACACAAGGTACCTAGAATGAATACGCTTTGGCACTACCGGTGCATGACTATAAAATCAAAATCATTGCAGGACATCACAAACGGATTGTTATAAAGGCATTGGAATATTACATTCATTGACAATATAATATTGACAACAATCTTACCCATACACATCTGTATCATAAGGCATTCATAATCTATATTTTATTTCAACAATTCCCACAACTGCATATATAAATCTTGACATTAAAGCCTGTTGGGCTGCAATGATTTTATTTTATTTTTTTAATCTCTGGTACTTTTGTATACTTTTTAGCCAGTAGTTCTGAAAGTAGTGCTCACGAGCCAAAAGTGATCCCTGAAAATTGTGTACGACGTCACATATGTGCAGATATGGGCACCACTTCATTGCTCTCTCTCTCTCTCTCTCTCTCTCTCTCTCTCGCTCCGCTGTGTGTGCATCTTGCTAGCTGTCACTCAAATTGCGAGGGGCTCAAGCTCATTGGTTGAAATTGCTAGGGGGCTAGCAATGTGGGGGAAATGTAGGGAAAATGGCACTGCACACCTTCCAGAAAACAGTCACTTTTAAACTAGGGGATTTCGTGGCTAATTCGTGGCTAATTGAGGTAAAAGCTCATAGATTATGCATGTATGAACTACACATTGACACATCCAGCCCAAAGCGGGAGGTTTAAAAACTACTTAGTCGTCGTTAAAGTTCCGGCGCATGTCTTTAATACAGTCCCTTTGATGCCTACATAAGCAGCTATTGGGAAAAATCCTCCTTTGAAGTTGTTTCCCAAGTATTGGTCGTCTTAGAGATCCCGGGAGAATTCTCTTACTTTCTAGAGAGTCTGTTACAAGAAATCCATTTCTGTATGCAGATAAAAAAATGTGGGTCGGTGTCTTTGAGCAAGTTGGTTAGATTGGGGTCAGCATGAAGTATAGATAAAAATTGACATTCCGTATGTAGCTAGCTATATGTATTTTACAGGATTTTTTATTGCATACCTGTTTTATACTATGCAGGGGTACTATTACTATTACAGGGGCTGAGTCACTGGCTTACTGGTGCTCTTTCATGCCGTCCCTAGGAGGGGTGCGTCACTTGAGTGGGTTGAGTCACTGATGTGATCTTCCTGTCTGGGTTGGCGCCCCCCCTTGGGTTGTGCCGTGGCGGAGATCTTTGTGGGCTGTACTCGGCCTTGTCTCAGGATGGTAAGTTGGTGGTTGAAGATATCCCTCTAGTGGTGTGGGGGCTGTGCTTTGGCAAAGTGGGTGGGGTTATATCCTTCCTGTTTGGCCCTGTCCGGGGGTATCATCGGATGGGGCCACAGTGTCTCCTGACCCCTCCTGTCTCACCCTCCAGTATTTATGCTGCAGTAGTTTATGTGTCAGGGGGCTAGGGTCAGTTTGTTATATCTGGAGTACTTCTCCTGTCTTATCCGGTGTCCTGTGTGAATTTAAGTATGCTCTCTCTAATTCTCTCTTTCTCTCTTTCTGTCTCTCTCTCGGAGGACCTGAGCCCTAGGACCATGCCTCAGGACTACCTGGCATGATGACTCCTTGCTGTCCCCAGTCCACCTGGCCGTGCTGCTGCTCCAGTTTCAACTGTTCTGCCTGCGGCTATGGAATTCTGACCTGTTCACTGGAAGTGCTACCTTTCCCAGACCTGCTGTTTTCAACTCTAGAGACAGCAGGAGTGGTAGAGATACTTTTAATGATCGGCTATGAAAAGCCAACTGACATTTACTCCTGAGGTGCTGACTTGCTGTACCCTCGACAACTACTGTGATTATTATTATTTGTTATAATCTCCACCCGGCACAGCCAGAAGAAGACTGGCCACCCCTCATAGCCTGGTTCCTCTCTAGGTTTCTTCCTAGGTTATGGCCTTTCTAGGGAGTTTTTCCTAGCCACCATATTTCTACACCTGCATTGCTTGCTGTTTGGGGTTTTAGGCTGGGTGTCACGCCCTGGTCAAAGTATTTTGTGTTTATCTTTATGTATTTGGTCAGGCCAGGGTGTGGCATGGGGTTTTTGTAATTGTGGTGTGTTTGTCTTGGGGTTTTGGTGGTGGTATTGGGATTGTAGCTTAGTGGGTTGTCTAGCAAGGTCTATGGCTGTCTGGAGTGGTTCTCAATCAGAGGCAGGTGCTTATCGTTGTCTCTGATTGGGAACCATATTTAGGCAGCCATATTCTTTGAGTTTGTCGTGGGTGATTGTCCTTAGTGTCTTACTTGTACTCTCTGTTAGTTTGCACTAGATAGGCTGTTTTCGGTTTTCATTACGTTTATTGTTTTGTAGTGTTTAGTGTTTAGTCGTGTTTACGTTTTGTTTAATAAATATGGATCGCAATCGACACGCTGCAGTTTGGTCCGACTCTCCTTCATCACCACTAGAAAACCGTTACAGAATCACCCACCACCAACGGACCAAGCAGCGTGTTAACAGGCAGGAACCACAGGAGAGGCAACAGAGGCAGCAGCAGCAGGAGCAGCAGCAGCTGCAGTGGGAGAGGCTGCACCACCTGGAGAAATGGACATGGGAGGAAGAACTGGACGGTAAAGGACCCTGGGCTCAGCCTGGAGAATATCGCCGCCCCAAGGAAGAACTGGAGGCGGCGAAAGCTGAGAGGCGCAGATATGAGGAGGCAGCACGGCGTAGCGGATGGAAGCCTGAGAATCAGCCCCAAAAATTTCTTGGGGGGCTCAGGGAGAGTGTGGCAGAGTCAGGAGTCAGACCTGAGCCAACTCTCCCTGTTTATCGTGAGGAGCCAAGGAGGAGACCAGAACCAGAGACTGTGAAGGAGTTAATGGGGAAATTGGAGGAGAGAGAAATGAGGGAGTTGCTGTGTTGGTGCTTTTGCATGGAATTCGCCCGACGGAACGTGTTGGGGATTTGATGGCACCTGGGTTAGCGCTCCATACTCGTCCTGAGGTGCGTGTTAGTCGGCTGGTGAAGTTGGTGCCAGCCTCACGCACCAGGCCTCCTGTGCACATCCCTAGCCTTGCACATCCTGTGCCAACACTGCTCTCAAGATCTCCAGTACGCCTTCACGGTCTAGCCCATCCTGTGCCACCTCCACACTCCAGTCCTCCGGTAGCAGCTCCCCGCTCCAGGCTTCCTGTGCGTGTCCTCGATCCAGTACCACCAGTTCCAGCACCATGCACCAGGCCTTCAGTGTGCCTCGCCTGTTCAGCGCAGCCAGCGCTTTTCTCCTCTCCTGCGCTGCTGGAGTCTCCCGCCTGTTTAGCGCAGCCAGAGCCTTTCTCCTCTACAGCGCTGCCGGATCCTCCCGCCTGTTCAGCGCAGCCAGAGCCTTCCTCCTCTACAGCGCTGCCGGAGCCTCCCGCCTGTTTAGCGCAGCCAGAGCCTTTCTCCTCTCCTACGCTGCCGGAGTCTCCCGCCTGTTCAGCGCAGCCAGAGCTGCCAGCCTGCATGGAGCAGCCAGAGCTGTCAGTCCGCATAGAGCAGCCAGAGCTGTCAGTCTGCATGGAGCAGCCAGAGCTGTCAGTCTGCATGGAGGAGCCAGAGATGTCAGTCTGCATGGAGCAGCCAGAGCTGTCAGTCTGCATGGAGCAGCCAGAGCTGTCAGTCTGCATGGAGCAGCCAGAGCTGTCAGTCTGCATGGAGCAGCCAGAGCTGCCAGTCTGCAAGGAGCAGCCAGAGATGTCAGTCTGCATGGAGCAGCCAGAGCTGCCAGTCTGCATGGAGCAGCCAGAGCTGCCAGTCTGCATGGAGCAGCCAGAGCTGCCAGTCTGCATGAAGCAGCCAGAGCTGTCAGTCTGCATGGAGCAGCCAGAGCTGCCAGTCTGCATGGAGCTGCCAGTCTGCAAGGAGCAGCCAGAGCTGTCAGTCTACATGAAGCAGCCCGAGCTGCCAGTCTGCATGAAGCAGCCAGTCTACATGGAGCAGCCAGAGCTGCCAGTCTGCATGAAGCAGCCAGAGCTGTCAGTCTGCATGGAACAGTCAGAGCTGTCAGTCTGCATGGAGCAGCCAGAGCTGTCAGTCTACATGAAGCAGCCCGAGCTGCCAGTCTGCATGAAGCAGTCAGTCTACATGGAGCAGCCAGAGCTGTCAGTCCGCATGGAGCAGCCAGAGCTGTCAGTCTACATGAAGCAGCCCGAGCTGCCAGTCTGCATGAAGCAGCCAGTCTACATGGAGCAGCCAGAGATGTCAGTCTGCATGAAGCAGCCAGAGCTGCCAGTCTGCATGGAGCAGCCAGTCTGCATGGAGCAGCCAGTCTGCATGGAGCTGCCAGTCTGCATGGAGCTGCCAGTCTGCATGGAGCTGCCAGTCTGCACGGAGCTGTCAGTCTGCACGGAGCTGTCAGTCTGTAAGGAGCTGCCAGTCTGCAAGGAGCTGCCAGTCAGCCCGGAGCCGCCAGAGCGGTCAGTCTGTAAGAAGCCGCCAGGGATGTCAGCCTATATGGAGCAGCTAGTGCCGCCAGTCTGCCCAGCGCCGCCAGTGCCCCCAGTCTGCCCAGCGTATGCCAGTCTGCCCAGCGCCGCCAGTCTGCCCAGCATCACCAGTCTGCCCAGCGCCGCCAGTCTGCCCAGCGCCGCCAGTCTGCCCAGCGCCGCCAGTCTGCCCAGCGCCGCCAGATCTACCAGTCAGCCAGACTCTTCCAGATCTGCCAGTCAGCCAGACTCTTCCAGATCTGCCAGTCAGCCAGACTCTTCCAGATCTGCCAGTCAACCAGACTCTTCCAGATCTGCCAGTCAACCAGACTCTTCCAGATCTGCCAGTCAACCAGACTCTTCCAGATCTGCCAGTCAACCAGACTCTTCCAGATCTGCCAGTCAGCCAGGATCTGCCAGTCAGCCAGGATCTGCCAGTCAGCCAGGATCTGCTGAAACCACCAGCCAGCCAGGAGCTGGTAGATCTATCTACCTGCCTGAGCTTCCTCTCACTCCTGAGCTTCCTCTCACTCCTGAGCTTCCTCTCACTCTTGAGCTTCCTCTCACTCTTGAGCTTCCTCTCACTCTTGAGCTTCCTCTCACTCCTGAGCTTTCTCTCACTCCTGAGCTTCCTCTCACTCCTGAGCTTCCTCTCACTCCTGAGCTTCCTCTCACTCCTGAGCTTTCTCTCACTCCCGAGCTTCCCCTCAGTCCCGAGCTGCCTCGGTCCCGAGCTGTCCTTCAGTCCCGATCTGCTCCTCAGTCCAGTGGGGTTCTGGGTGGGGACTACTAGGCCATGGTCGGCGGCGAGGGTGGACTATCCAGGGACGAAGGGAGAGGGGACTAAGACATTAAAGGAGTGGGGTCCACGTCCCGCGCCGGAGCCGCCACCATGGACAGACGCCCACCCGGACCCTTCCTATTGTTTTGAGGTGCGTTCGGGAGTCCGCACCTTAGGGGGGTTCTGTCACGCCCTGGTCAAAGTATTTTGTGTTTATCTTTATGTATTTGGTCAGGCCAGGGTGTGGCATGGGGTTTTTGTAATTGTGGTGTGTTTGTCTTGGGGTTTTGGTGGTGGTATTGGGATTGTAGCTTAGTGGGTTGTCTAGCAAGGTCTATGGCTGTCTGGAGTGGTTCTCAATCAGAGGCAGGTGCTTATCGTTGTCTCTGATTGGGAACCATATTTAGGCAGCCATATTCTTTGAGTTTGTCGTGGGTGATTGTCCTTAGTGTCTTACTTGTACTCTCTGTTAGTTTGCACTAGATAGGCTGTTTTCGGTTTTCATTACGTTTATTGTTTTGTAGTGTTTAGTGTTTAGTCGTGTTTACGTTTTGTTTAATAAATATGGATCGCAATCGACACGCTGCAGTTTGGTCCGACTCTCCTTCATCACCACTAGAAAACCGTTACACTGGGTTTCTGTACAGCACTTTCAGATATCAGCTGATGTACGAAGGGCTATATAAATACATTTGATTTGATTTGATGGGATTTCCCCATGGAGAGCAAAGAGTCAGAGAGGCTGACTTCCGTGAAACTCTCTCCCCTCTCTCCCTCTCTCTCTCCGTCCCTGGAGGATGTAGCTCACTGAGATTTACATGTTTGAGATGGAGGTCTCAGAGTGTGTATGCTTTGTGATGCGTTCAGGCCAAGAAGCTCCTCTGTCTCATCTCAATTCTGCTCTCAAACACTCCCTAGGCTTTGTGCTCACTGAGGTTTCTTTATGATAAGCATGTTGCTATGGCCTCACCACAAACTACTGCATTCCTTCGTAGTTACCCTCCAGTGATTACTACTTTTGGATTGTGATGTCACACCGGACATGAGTATTACAAAATATTGCAGTATTAGTGGTAATTCCCTGATTTATCTAGCATAGTCTTTTTAAAATACATTTTCATACTAGTTCAGTATAGACATACTGTAAAAGCTGTTTGCTTCAAGAGGCAATTCAAGAGCCTACAAAAACTGTTGTAAGGGCTTTCAGTAATGCTTGGATAAACTTGTCACACCAGCAAATGTGGACTCCACTGATAATCTAGAACTTTATTGTGAAAGTATTGACTAAGACGGTTCTCTACTGTGTGAGTAGAAAGATCTCTTTATTACAAAACAATGTTCTCCAAAAACGTAGCTTCTCAAAGTTTCTGAAGGTAGGATTTCTAAAAATGTCCTCCCCTTCTCCTTTATGAGCAGGATTATTTGA
The DNA here is from genome assembly GCF_018296145.1 of Oncorhynchus tshawytscha. Classification (NCBI taxonomy): domain Eukaryota; kingdom Metazoa; phylum Chordata; class Actinopteri; order Salmoniformes; family Salmonidae; genus Oncorhynchus; species Oncorhynchus tshawytscha. The sequence goes on along the minus strand of NC_056446.1, from coordinate 15,795,221 downwards.
CAGACTCTAGCAGTTAATTGCAAGTCACAATCCTGCTGTTTAACCGTCGGTTATTAAACACGTCGTTATCACTTCAGTGATGCTGTCTGCTTCCTCTCCTCTAGTCCTAATCTTTGTCTTTTGAGTGAAAATGCTTTAAAAAAACAAACAATCACAGCGGTTCTAGCAAGCAGTGAAGGCAGCAACCCCTCTGCTGTCTGTTGTTGATATTTTCTATGGCATGGCGTTCGGAGGTGCCACAATTTCATCCTGTTGAGTGAGCAGTGGATATATGTTGCACGCGTTCCTGAGCTGAACGAGCAGCGGGCACTGGCCGATCGGACTGTTTGAAGGAATCCATTAAAACAGGACAGATATCCCCTCCTGGGAGTGTATTGTTTCAACAACCTTCCACCATCATTCTCCCCCTCTGACATAGAGAAATGAAAGAGACAACAGCAAAAACAAAACTGAAATACGTTTTTCAAATGGACTCTTGTCGCTGGAAAGTTCTGATTCATTTAGAACCATTATCATTTATCAGTCAAATATGACCGTTGTATAATAAATGGAGTGTCAGTTTTCATGCTGAATATGGTTGGCGGGAACACTGGCTATGTGTGAGTGACATGGGAATATGAACAAGAGGGGAGAGGAGAACTGAACAACAGTAACCGACAGTTAGTTTACTGTCACATCTCTGTTAATTCTTGATAGAGCGAATGAAATGTTAACCTTTTACATCGCTGATCAGTGAATTAACCCTATCACTCCCGAGACCACAGCAAAAAAAATCTGCTTTTCATTTATCTGACTTTCATTTATCTGCATGACCTGCCCTTATATTTAGCCTCACAATGAAGTGTTTTTACCATTTTATTTTCAAGACAACCAGGGCTACAAGTAGAACACAAATTAATATGACATAAACAGTTGCATTCATGAGTTTTATTGACACATGTCCAGAAAAAAAGATCAGCCAAAGCTGTAAAAATGTAGAGAAAAGTACAGAAATAGGTTGCTCAGTGAGAAATGAATATTCAACTAGTCAGTGACAACTGTGTGGAGTTTGGAGTTTGTGACAGCAACTATGTGAGCTTATTACAGTACTATAGACACAATGTCCTTGGATTTCCTATGATCTAGGTAGAAGAGCCCCTTACCTTCTAATGACTCGTGTGGCTTGTGAGCATCATAGAGCAAAACATGTCTCAGATTTTTTTTTAATGGTTTGTAGCTCAAACCATTCAGACTCCACAGGCGTTTTTGTAAAAAAGAACCAGCTCCAGGGCCCTTTTGGGATCCTTCCTTGTTTCACAAGCACGCTCGAGCTCAGCCCCTGTTAATTATGATTATTATTACCGTAGTCATTTTTTAAAATCATTTAGCAGACGCTCTTATCCAGAGCGACTTACAGGAGCAATTAAGGTTAAGTGCCTTGCTCAAGTGCACATCGACAGAGTTTTCATCTAGTCGGCGCAGGGATTCGAACCAGCAACCTTTTGGTTACTGGCCCAACGCTCTTAACCCCTAGGAAATATTTTTAAAGGGGTTAGAAGTCCACCACGGTGGGACTCATTAGGCAAATCCACTCACTGACTGAAGTATTTTGTGAAGGTGTTAGTCAGAAAATAATATTTCTCTGAAAATAACGAGGCAGTGATTGCTTCCATCTGATAATTTGACATGACATTTCTATCAATGATGAATGCAATTGAGCCCACAAATCCCCTCATGTTTTCTGCTTTACCTGGCGAGCAACAAGAGAACAGAAGAATACTTAACTGCTCAAGACAGGAAGGTTGAATAGCAAACACCCGGCCTCTCATTATTACATTTTTTTGTCTCCAATTCTGTTGAACAGCTCAAAAACAAAGCATAAGCCATGTCTAGACAAGATGACTAATTGTTCTACTGGTACATTTTCAAAAATCCCCTTATCATCTATAATTTATGCCTTGCCATTTCAATCTGTGAGAATAGGCACCTTTTCATGCCACACCATACACAGCGCTTAATATGAAGGCCCTTTTGTGTTTGAGCAAAGCGGCATTTTGATGTCTACACTGCCATCCTTAGCTGACAAATCCACAACCTATTCATTTGAATACACAGATCACTGCTCTGAGCTTCTATTTTTGCATTTCAGAGAAGACTGAGCAAAACGTCTCACACCGATGGAAATAATGGCATCTGTTATGCTTCCTGTGGATACTGAAATAGCTCTTGTGTTTGTGATTATTGCTCTGTATTTTAGAACGGTGAAGTGACAAGTTCAAGCGGGGCCGTCTGCATCACAGAAAAGCTGTCGGAATTACGCCAGTGCAAATGCCTCAAATGCGCACACACACCTCCCCTCTCAAAGTACCAGACTCAAATCATATTAGGCTACGTCAGAGGAGACAGAGTGGGGCTGCTAGGGGCCCGAGGTCCTCCACTGACTATTTTAGCCTGGGCTGGCTGGGACCTTGTCTTTTGCCTGTCACTGGACTCTGGTCTCAGGCACTTGTATTGGTCCATTACTGTCAACCAGAAATATGGCAGTAATGGAGGTATTCTACTCTGCCACAATAACCAGGAAATAGGGGACACTGTGCCCCCATAACTGTCACTAGGAATATACAGTATATTCTATTCTGCCCAGATACACCATCACTGGGAAAGGGTAAAACGTTCCAAACAGAGGTTTGAGTGTCACTCACAACAGCTATGTCGGAAACAAATGTATTTGACTCCTGCTCTAACCCTATAAAATGACACCCTTTCAAATGACAACCATTGTTCAGATATAAAAACAGGTGTTAAAGAACCCTTCCACCCAAGTCCAATACTGGGCCTGCTCATCAGATATGACTGTTTTACTGCTGAGCAGGAAGACCCTGGGCACAGTAGGCTAAATCAGAGCCTCCAAGGTGATATAAATGCGCCCGTCAGCCCCGTACAAACCACCCATTTAAACCGAATGGACAGGCATGACTACCCAAGCCCCCTCTTCATCTACGAAGACAAGGACCACTGTCAGAGCAGGTGATGAGGTGATCTCTCTCCTACTGAACCTCCAAAGGAGAAAGATAGAGAGACAGGAGAGAGAGAGAGAATATCATCTGAGGTGTTGATAATGACACCACGTGATGGAGCCAAGGCAGATCAATTTGTGGGTGTGTAAGAAAAACAATCACCTCCTTAACTGTCCCCATCAACCACAGACATAAACCACGGTCCCTTTCTCAGGACGATGATCATGTCATCATGTGCATTGCACTGTGTGCCCAGCCACCATGGAGACCATCTGTGCCTGTCCGCTTTTTATACATTTCAAATCACGGCTTTCTGGAGTGCCATTAGGAACATTTCCATCCAACCTTTTCATGCGGATGAATTACCTGACACATAAAAAGAAAGTCACCACAGTGGTGATGGGAACCGGAAATGTCAGATCATATTCATAGATGTCGACAGACAATTTGTTCGTTCGACACGGCAAAGTGTACTATGAGAGAAATTGCCGTGGAAACGCCCTTATTCGCAGATATTGCTCAAATGACCATAACGTCAACGACAACAACAAATGTGGAGTCACGCAATGATGTGTTAAGTTGTAGGCCTACAGGCAGATTAAACATGTTATGATGAACTTCAGAGGACCGAACAGTTGCTTTGTGATCATGCTCATTTCCAATAGGCTAAATAGCGAGGGTGGGCAATTCTTTTTTTTTTAAATGCTGGTGACATGATGATCGGTGCTTGGCTGCCAGTTATCAAATCAAATATTCTTGCTCTTATCCATATCTCATCATATAAACGGTCCACTTGATCAACAAACAGCGAGCAGAGTGAGCACATTTTTATCAAGCACAACAGCTTTTGTGACAACCGTCGGTAGAGTTGAACATGTTTTTAATGCCGATTTGATGAGTATTTTGCATTCAAATCTGTCCCCAAATGGATGGGAACCTAGCTAATGACAGTTCAAGAAGACGATTGGGTTAATGAAAAGGTCAATGAGATAAATAGACACGGTATCCTTGGCTACTGCTAACAACATGATTCATGTTTAACCATAAACGGACATCTACCACGACTCAGGGTAATTCACTAGCTAGGTGTGCTTGGACATAACCTCTGCTCTTGTATATTCTAAAGAGCAACACTGTAGGTCTATGAATGTGCTGAAAGGAGGCTGGGATGGAAATGATAATTCCTCCCTCTCCGACTGTGAGTCTCATTCAGTGTGAGAAAGGCCGAAATGATTACCGACTTGCCTCGCTAGCTCTCTCTTTAATTACTGATATTGTGCAGATGCAAATTTTGGATGATGGAATGTGTAATTTAAATCAGATGAACTGCAAAGTTCTCGACAGGATGCTTGTTAAGGCGCTCCCTTTGTCTGGGAGGCAAATGTGTTGCAATCAATCCATAGTTTGGTGACAAGCCCTCTTGAAAGCCTAGGCAACTTTTTATTATATTCTTCTCCAGTATCTATTTACTGTGATATAGTATGTCTGGAAGGTGGGAATCATATTCTAATTGTAGTGGCTATGCTTATGAAAATTCGTAATCTACAAAAAGCTCAGGTGGTAGGATCTGTAAAATAGTTGATACGTTTGTTTGATTTGCCCTCAGTAATGAGCACTCATCCAAATGTATATGAGGGTAATGAGGGCATACTGTGTGTGTGTGCATACAGGGTGTGTGTGTGTGTGTGTGCGTGCTCTGTCGATTGATATGTGAGCTCATTGCCACTCTGATCACTGGTTGCCGAGGCTCCAGGGCCACATCATTAATTAGAGCTGGTATAATCTGTGCCCCATGCTGAACTTTGCAGGGATTTCAGGGCTAGTGCAGCTGCCATCAAATTAATGTCAATGTATTTGTATGTAAATGAGCGTCTCCTATTTTTGTACTGCCCTCACAGACATCAGTGGCTCTAATGCTCATTTCTCTGCCATTCAGGAAGTGAAGCTACACTGATTGCATAATCCCTGACACAACTATTTTTGGTAAATACATAAGTAGAAACTGTATACAAAACATTGATTTAGCATGATACGAATATTGGTTAAGGTTATTGATTGGCACAAGGACAGACTTTGACCATGACAACAGATGGTTTACAAGTCTACCTACTGCTAATGAATCCATCCAGATAATGTAGCTTGACGGTAGCTCTCGATGTGAGGGCCACCCCTCCCCTTCTTCTCTCCTCTCCTCTGCTGGTCATGCCAGTGGGATCAATAGCAGCATGACGAATGTGAACTTTCCAGGGTTAATGAAACTGGAGGAATATTTCAAATGGTAATAGGAGGAAAGGGACAGGCTGCATTTACCATGCATGTCAGCGTCCCCACTGAATAATCAATCTCTCCATCTCCTCTTCTCTATTTCTTCCCTCACCTCACTCCATCCTGACTGGGACATCTCTGCACACAACAGCATTGGACTTTTTTTAGTTATGTCATATTATTGTATTTAAATATTAGTTCAAATGCATTGCCTGCAGTATGGTGCTAGGGGATGATTCCAGGACTTGCTTTTACAGGTGCAGTGTGATCTGATTTTGTTATCTCTTTTTTTGTAATCAGCAGATGAGATGCTGTTGGCCGTCCGTCGCTGGTGAAAAAAATATAGATGACAGAGGTCATGTTTATTGCATGGCTGAGATCACCGGCCCAACCGATCTGATTACTCAGCCCATCTCGCTTACTGACCTTTCATCTCCTCTGTACAGGGAGAACTCCTGCACCTCACCAGGCCAAACTCATTTACTGTTGCACTTTTATCCCACTCTCTCTCAAACTGCCAAACTGCTCCGCTGCTCATATCCAAAGGGGAATATCAAGACAGCCGACAAGACGCCATGGGAAAACGCCCTCGGTTAGTCATCGTAGCTATTCATATTAATACATTAATATTAGCTTTTGTTTAGCTTTATAGATTGCCTGGCTAAGAGCTAGATTCAGACTTTTAGTGAGTCTGCAAAGCCTTGTCATTATCAATCTAATCTCTTTGCATGACTTGCAGAGTGGACCACTTTTCCATGACTGGGAGCATGCAGAGTGCACTCATACTCTGTGACATTATGATTAATATTTGACTGGAATTGTCCCTGGACTCTTGTCTCTCCTTCCCCCAGAGGGGCCTGTATTGATGCATGAAGAGCACTAAGTTCAGCTTGTTTGATCTACCCAGTCAAGGCTATACAATAGAGAACAGTTGCATCCCAATTCATCGGTCTCATCTATCTTTCACCCAATGTTGTTTGTCACATCCCCAGCAAAGCAGGCCAGTGATTATTTTTATTGCCTTATGTCACTGTAATAAATCATGGTGAGCAGTAAGAAAAAGTGTCTCTGTAATCACATTGCTTTTGTATGGACACCTTTATAAGGGTATCACTATGCACAGTATACACAAACTGTATTCATGTCAATAAATAAAGCACCTTATCACTGGCATCGCCAACCCTGGATAAAATAGGTTTTAAGCACGTTAGAGTGGTACACTCAACAAATAATGTCACTTTCAGACCGACAGGTTTCTTTCTCTACGTACACTACTAAACCCCTGTAAAAAAATGAGTGACATTCAGCTCTGACCTTTAAAGGGAGCCATTGTTACCGTAAAGTTTAGCATCAGCTGTTGACCGGGCGTGCTCCGCTCCAAACAATGTCTCTGGAGTTGTGACATTCAACAGTACAGAGCAGCTAACGCAGCTATGAACACTCTGACACTAGCCTGACATTTCCTCACACCAATACAAGCTGTCAGAAATAGCCCTCGTCTGCACACTGATGCCCATGGACAGCATTGGAACTCAAAACGCTTGAGCCGCAGGTGCATAATACTACGACAGAGAGTTAAACACATGCATTGTGAAGAGTTAAAGATATTAACTACCTGTAAGGCCTACACTAATCCATCACGACTGGACTACCGACGTAATCTGCTCGAGGGTTCTTTTTCCAACAGGACCCTCCGTCGCAACGTCCCCTGAATCTGCTAGCCTGCTAGCCACGGCCCACTAGCTGTCTAGAGCATATCGGACTGTTAGCTGAATAGGTCCATCGGCCAATTTCTTGGGCCACTATACCTATTTTGCCAATTGGACTGGGCAGCTTTACTTCACGGAACCTTACTAATCCATTACGGCTGGTCTGCCGACGGAACCACACGAGGATGCTACAACATACTTCTTCCGTCACGACGTCCTTCAAAAGGCCCTACCGCTAGCTTGCTAGCCCCGGCCCGCTAGCTGTCTGAATTGCCGTTCTCCAGCCAGCTTAACTACTCACTGGACCCCTATGATCAGTCAGCTACGCATGCCTCTCCCTAATGCCAATATGCCTTGTCCATTGCTGTTCTGGTTGGTGATTATTGCCTTATTTCACTGTAGAGCCTCTAGCCCTGCTCAATATGCCTTAGCTAACCCTTCAGTTCCACCTCCCACACATGCGGTTACATCACCTGGTTTAAATTATGTTTCTAGAGTCAATATCTCTCTCATCGTCACTATTTGCCTAGGTTTACCTCCACTGTATTCACATCCTACCATACCTTTGTCTGTACATTATGCCTTGAATCTATTCTATCGCGCCCAGAAACCTGCTCCTTTTACTCTCTGTTCCGAACGTACTAGACGACCAGTTCTTATAGCCTTTAGCTGTACCCTTATCCTACTCCTCCTCTGTTCCTCTGGTGACGTAGAGGTTAATCCAGGTCCAGCAGTGACTAGCTCCACTCCCATTCCCCAGGCGCTCTCATTTGTTGACTTCTGTAATCGTAAAAGCCTTGGTTTCATGCATATTAACATTAGAAGCCTCCTCCCCAAGTTTGTTTTATTCACTGCCTTAGCACACTCTGCCAACCCGGATGTCCTAGCCAAGTCTGAATCCTAGTTTAGGAAGACCACCAAAAACCCTGAAATTTCCATCCCTAACTATAGCATTTTACAACAAGATAGAACTGCCAAAGGGGGCAGAGTGGCAATCTACTGCAGAGATAGCCTGCAGAGTTCTGTCATACTATCCAGGTCTGTGCCCAAAAAATGAGCTTCTACTTCTAAAAATCCACCCTTCCAGAAACAAGTCTCTCACCGTTGCCGCTTGCTATAGACCACCCTCTGCCCCCACCTGCGTCCTGGACACCATATGTTAATTGATTGCCCCCCATCTATCTTCAGAGCTCATGCTGCTAGGTGACCTAAACTGGAACATGATTAACACCCCGGCCATCCTACAATCTAAACTCGATGCCCTCAATCTCACACAAATGATCAATGAACCTACCAGGTACAACTCCAAATCCGTAAACACGGTCACCCTCATAGATATCATCCTAACCAACTTGCCCTCAAAATACACCTCTGCTGTCTTCAACCAAGATCTCAGCGATCACTGCCTCATTGCCTGCATCCGTAATGGATCTGCAGTCAAATGACTAACCCTCATCACTGTCAAACTGTCAAACGCTCCCTAAAACACTTCCTGGAAGGATATTGACTGGTTATTCTTTAAAAGTGCCTCCCTCACCATCTTAAATAAGCATGCCCCATTCAAAAAAATTAGAACCAGGAACAGATATAGACCTTGGTTCACTCCAGACCTGTCTGCCCTCGACCAGCACAAAAATATCCTGTGGGGTACTGAATTAGCATCAAATAGCTCAAACAATTTTAATTGTAAAACAATGATCATCGCGAACAAACGAACCGGCTTCAACTGGTGTCTATTGGAAAAGAACGTTCTCCAAATCGGCCGCGCGCAATAGAGTGCATGTATGTGAGAGTGAACCGGGCATTTTCGCCCGCCAAAGGATGAGGGAGCGCGAAATTCAAACAATGAACGTGCCAATTGAAAGCAGACATCGCGCTGAACAAATACATACTGTTCCCAGATCGGTAGCTGCCTGGGAAGGGTGGGGGCGATGACGTCAAAGTTGACCCAACTTTTCTCTTGACAAGAGAGAGTTTGGGAGAAAGGCTGCCCTGAGAGTTCTGCTTTACATACAGACATAATTTAAACGGTTTTAGAAACTTTAGAGTGTTTTCTATTCAATAATTATTATTATATGCATATATTATCAATTTTGGAAAAAAATATTTTCAGTTTACTATGGGCACGCACTTCCTCCAAAGGGGGCAGTATTCAGCCATAAGCTCAAGAGGTTAACAAACAGATCACCGACCATTTCGAATCCCACCGTACCTTTTCCGCTATACAATCTGGCTTCCGAGCTGGTCATGGGCACCTCAGCCACGCTCAAGGTCCTAAACGATTTCATAACTGTCATCGATCAGAGACAATACTGTGCAGCCGTATTCATTGACCTGGCCAAGGCTTTCGACTCTGTCAATCACCACATTCTTATCGGCAGACTCAGCAGCCTTGGTTTCTCAAATGACTAACTCGCCTGGTTCACCAACTACTTCTCTGATAGAGTTCAGTGTGTCAAATCGGAGGGCCTGTTGTCTGGACCTCTGGCAGTCTCTATGGGGGTGCCACAGGATTCAATCCTCGGGCCGACTCTCTTCTCTGTATACATCAATGATGTTGCTCTTGCTGCTGGTGATTCTTTGATCCACCTCTACGCAGACAACACCATTCTGTTTTCCCTGGCCTTTCTTTGGACACTGTGCTAACTAACCTCCAGACGAGCTTCAATGCCTACAACTCTCCTTCCGTGGCCTCCAACTGCTCTTAAATGCAAGTAAAACTAAATGCATGCTCTTCAACCGATGCCCGCACCTGCCCACCCGTCCAGCATCACTACTCTGGACGGTTCTGACCTAGAATATGCGGACAATTACAAATACCTTGGCATCTGGTTAGACTGTAAACTCTCCTTCCAGACCCACATTAAGCATCTCCAATCCAAAATTAAATCTAGAATTGGCTTCCTATTTCGCAACAAAGCATCCTTCACTCATGCTGCCAAACATACCCTCGTAAAACTGACTATTCTACCAATCCTCGACTTCGGTGATGTCATTTACAAAATAACACTCTACTCAACAAATTGGATGCAGTCTATCACAGTGCCATCCGTTTTGTCTCCAAAGCCCAATATACTACCCACCACTGCGACCTGTACACTCTCGTTGTCTGGCCCTCGCTTCATACTCATCGCCAAACCCACTGGCTCCAGGTCATCTACAAGTCTTTGCTAGGTAAAGCCCCGCCTTATCTCAGTTCACTGGTCACCATAGCAGCACCCACCCACAGCACGAGCTCCAGCAGGTATATTTCACTGGTCACCCCCAAAGCCAAATCCTCTTTGGCCGCCTTTCCTTCCAGTTCTCTGCTGCCAATGACTGGAACGAACTGCAAAAATCGCTGAAACTGGAGACTCTTATCTCCCTCACTAACTTCAAGCACCAGCTGTCAGAGCAGCTCACAGATCATTGCACCTGTACATAGCCCATCTGTAAATAGCTCATCCAACTACCTCATCCCCATACTGTATTTATTTTGCTCCTTTGCACCCCAGTATCTCTACTTGCACATTCATCTCCGCACATCTTTCACTCCAGTGTTTAATTGCTATATCGTAATTACCTCGCCACGATGGCCTATTTGATTGCCTTACCTCCCTTATCTTACCTCATTTGCACACACTGTATATATACATTTTTTCTACTGTATTATTGACTGTATGTTTGTTTATTCCATGTGTAACTCTGTGTTGTTGTATGTGTCGAACTGCTGTGCTTTATCTTGGCCAGGTCGCAGTTGTAAATGAGAACTTGTTCTCAACTAGCCTACCTGTTTAAATGAAGGTGAAATAAATAAATAAAACACTATGCTCGGTACTAGCTTTGTTGCTAGTACGGAGCATGGTCTAAAAACATGACTGCTATTGGTTAGCCATAATCATCTGTCATTCATTACAGCCTGCGCAACATGTGAATCCCAATGAAGCAGAGCTGAGACGAACGCAACACAACACGACTAAATTATGTTTCAATGCTGACCATTACGAGGGCTGAGGTGATGAGAGCACTTGAGTCAGAATGAGAGGATCTATCCATTATTTGCGCAGCGGTCAGGCCCTTCTAATGATGTCTCCAGCTAGTGACCTTTCTCCGCGGGTGTCTGAGACGTGAGGAAGTGTCCCTGCTATCATGTTGCTGTGATGTATGGTGAGGAGCTGCTCTGACTTATTGCCCTTCACGCGCGTTACACAGTGCCTGTTAGTCAGGTACTGCTCCTTCATTTAACGGATGTATCCGAGTGACACTGGTACAATCCGGGCTCTCTAGCATCTCTTATTCTGCAAGTGCCAGCCTATTAATTATGACTGGTTTGCAGCTTGATTTCCTGTTTCATTGTTTTGGATGGATACTTGAGTGTTGGTTGGAAACCTAATGTTTGCGTGTGTGTGTGTGTTTATGTGTGCGTGCATGAGAGTGTGCGCGCTGTTATCAGTGTGTGTTCCTCTCTGTATTGCAGTTCAGGTCTGGGTTTCTTTGCCATTTCTCATTTATTTTTTCTTTCAGGGCTCTTGTTCAGTATTCTAACAGGACACATGGACCAGTGCATGTTGTGTGCTCTTTGGAAAGATGTCCTTCAACTGCAAAAGCAGAAGTTAAAAACCATATATTTTGTATAAATAGAAAGCAAAAGAGACCAGACTTTTGACTAATTAAACAAGTGTTAAATGAGTGTTAACCTTTATCACTCACCTCAGTTGTACACCACCAAACATGTCTTGGAAGCTCTTCATTACTACACTTCTGCCTGTGTCACCAAACCCTGACAGATACAACAGACAGCCGAACAAGGAGGTGTCACTGGCTTACTGGGGCTCTCTCATGCCGTCCCTGGAGGGGGTGCGTCACCTGAGTGGGTTGATTCACTGTAGTGGTCATCCTGTCTGGGTTGGCGCCCCCCCCTTGGGTTGTGCCGTGGCGGAGATCTTTGTGGGCTATACTCAGCCTTGTCTCAGGATGGTAAGTTGGTGGTTGAAGATATCCCTCTAGTGGTGTGGGGGCTGTGCTTTGGCAAAGTGGGTGGGGTTATATCCTTCCTGTTTGGCCCTGTCCGGGGTGACCTCGGATGGGGCCACAGTGTCTCCTGACCCCTCCTGTCTCAGCCTCCAGTATTTATGCTGCAGTAGTTTATGTGTTGGGGGCTGGGGTCAGTTTGTTATATCTGGAGTACTTCTCCTGTCCTATTCGGTGTCCTGTGTGAATCTAAGTGTGCGTTCTCTAATTCTCTCCTTCTCTCTTTCTTTCTCTCTCTCGGAGGACCTGAGCCCTAGGACCTGAGCTCCAGGACTACCTGACATGATGACTCCTTGCTGTCCCCAGTCCACCTGGCCATGCTGCTGTTCCAGTTTCAACTGACCTGAGCCCTAGGACCATGCCCCAGGACTACCTGACATGATGACTCCTTGCTGTCCCCAGTCCACCTGGCCATGCTGCTGCTCCAGTTTCAACTTCCACCTGACTGTGCTGCTGCTCCAGTTTCAACTGTTCTGCCTTATTATTATTCGACCATGCTGGTCATTTATGAACATTTGAACATCTTGGCCATGTTCTGTTATAATCTCCACCCGGCACAGCCAGAAGAGGACTGGCCAGCCCACATAGCCTGGTTCCTCTCTAGGTTTCTTCCTAGGTTTTGGCCTTTCTAGGGAGTTTTTCCTAGCCACCGTGCTTCTACACCTGCATTGCTTGCTGTTTGGGGTTTTAGGCTGGGTTTCTGTACAGCACTTTGAGATATCAGCTGATGTACGAAGGGCTATATAAATAAATTTGATTTGATTTGATTTGTGTGGAATCTGGAATCTTTTGTAAAGAGGTAAAGAATATGAGGGTGCTGTGGCAGAGTGTTATTTGTGTGAAAGGGGAGTAATAAGAGCAAGTTGACCAGGGTGATTAATGCGCTATCGATCCACTCACCTCTCCTCTGTAAAGCGAGGAGTCTCCAAGCAATCTACAGGTCAATTTACAGTTCTCCTTCACAAGGTCTCCCAAAGGGTCAGAGTGCAACGGCGTGGATGACACAGAATGAAAACATGCAAAGCTGATTTCTTTGCCAGCCAGGTGCCACAGTCGTGCCTCTGCACCTTTCTAGTTCAGTCCTCCTCCACTGACCTGGGACCAGTGAGTGGAATAAACACTTTGGGAGTGTGGCCAATGCAGCGATTACAACTGATAGACACTTAGAGGGAGTTTGTTCGGCCGGGTTATCATTTACAGTTCACTCATTGCCTTTGGTTCTCATTCTACCATTCCACTCTCTCTCATGGGCTCTATAAAAATCTCTGTACAAACGCGTACAACTGCTTTTCAAACGGCAACAAACAATAATGCGGATCAACAGTGATGAAGTCAAAGTGTGACTGTGGACTAATACAATTATGAAATGTTAGATCATGGAGGCATTAGATTAGATGTGGAGAAATGGATAGGGCATATATAGCCAACCACTTAGCCACTATGTTGGGGACAGCAATGCCATTACAATCTTAAAAGACCAAGCAAAATGTTGCCTCGTGAATATCTACCAATTCAGAACCTGTGCCCATGACAAAGAATCTTTCTTCAAGAGTTGTTTCAAGTTTCCTGGATTGGTCTCCCTATTATCTTGTCCTTTCCATCCAATTCCTTCTTCCACCTCTATCCAACGAAGAGAACGGAATATATTATTTTCTCTCCGTCGTTCTTCTCTCTCAGACGGGACAAACTGTCAATCTAGGGGTTGACGTAAGCAGGGTTTAGGCAGAGGGACTACGAGAGTCTACCTCTTGCATTTTAATAAACGCCAGCCCATTTCAAATTAAAGGGGAGGCAGCAATGGAATGGAGACTCAGGTTATGGAGTTTCTACCGCTGTTTAATGCACTTTTGGATCAATAAACAATTGCAAATTGTTATAGTCAGCAAAGACGTGGTTGTAAAATACTAAGTTAAGATGGCATCCAATGACCTATACTATTCTGTGAGTTGGTTGCCCATCAATATGTCTGATGTAATGGTGGTAATACCAAACCAACCTGCTCCACACACATGCAAGGTGAACAGTATACCGCACCAACATAGGCATTAGCAACCACTGAAATACAAGTACAAAATAAATAAGTAAATAATAAAATCGGGAATCTGCTAAGAAAAGGCTTGGCATGGTAGTGTCGCACAGCAGCTGAGGGTGTGCCTTAATTACCACAATCAGTGTAATGATAACTAATTAGCCAATTCAAATGAGTTCCTGTAATTTAAAGTCTATCATTGAGATGAACTATTAGAGTCATCATTACCGTAAAGGTTGCTGTTGTCATTTCTAAAATGTAATCTAAGCGCCATCTCCAGCAGATGCAGCAGTGTTGGCCGATGAGATTTTTCACATCATTTAAATAAACAGCTCATTACACTGAAACTAATTGATTTAGCACAACGGAATTATGGGACGTACCAACAGGGGACAAAGGACACTGACAGACAATCAAACCTAGACTGAATGTTCAATTTTATTTAACACATGAGAGATCAAAGATAAAGAAATAAAAGTCAAACTCATTTTAAAACCACACTTCAAGTGCTTATCGGGTAAACATTTTGTGGCACTGATTTCTATCTCTTCTATCGACCTCTGCCCTACGTAGATGGTAAACAGTATATAATATTTAACAGTCATGTTGGAGCTACTAAAGGCTTTAACGATCTCATTCATTATTCAGAGGCGTTCGTATCAGATGGTTCAGCTGAAAGAGATGGGCTGTTTACTAAGACTTGTGACAACAACACGCTGCCTCTCCACGGTCACCATCAAGCCTCTCAATGAGGAGATTGGACCCACAACATAGATACACTTGGTAAGCGACACTTGTGGCACGTACACAGACCATACACCTCCCATTACAGTTAGGAGCTTATGATCTGTAATGCATTGACGAGTAGAAGTGGAATTAAAAGGTGTGAACAAACAGTCATCATATTGTCTAGTGGAGGTATTAGTAGGGGCTGTATCGGATAGGAGAGGTCAGTAGGTTTACAGGTAAATATCATTATGCCCTTAAGGTTGGATTAATATAGAGGATGATCAGAACATTTCAAGAAGATCCATGAAGATGTAAATAGACAAGAAAGTATGTCAAGAAAGAAGTTAATTACCATGTATTTCATAACATTCTCAATCTGTTAAATATGGCATACATACATTATATGCCACTGTACATCTTTAAATACGGCGAGAAATATCTCGATATCAGATCTTAGAGGTTAAAAAATAAAAACATTTACAGAGAGCATACACAATATCGAATGTTAAACCCGTCTTGAGAATCCTTTACCTTGTTATAACCAGTCCCAGTGCAGCCTGGTGAGTGGAGACTATTGTGTGTCTTATCACTGCTAGCTGACTCTCTGGGAGATATTGTTCATGTCTGTCAGTACCATTGTTCTGTAACTGCGCTCCAGACCCTCCATGTACTCAAGGTAATTACTCACTCTGAAGCCTTGGATGGGTTCCTCCTGATGGAAATCAAGGGGAGAGAAGAGAACACAACAACTCTGGTTAGGCTCCTAGTCCAGAGCTTTATGAGCTGTGTGTGTGTGTGGTAAGGAGGGTGGCATAGCAATATACAACCAACAACAACGTGGACTTAACAACCTGTAATAGTGCAGCCAGTATGTGGTATGACCTCATTTGCAAGGACAACTTAACAACCCCAATTGGATAAAGGCCAAAATGCTAGGGACAAGAAGATAACATTTAATTTGGTCATTTGTACTGTCGGCAATTTACTTGAAGGTATTATAATTACTCTGAGTGACACATTCTTTATGGTGATTCTCAAGTTCACAGACAATGAAAATGAAAAACACTCGGTGTGCAGTGCAAGTCTATTCTGTTTGCTACCTACAGAACACAGCACCCAAAGGGCAGGTTCGCATTTATTGTCATGAATCTTGATCTGGAGGCAACTATGCAGTGGTCACTAGCTAGCACAGTCACAAAATCTTAAAATCTGATTTAAACCGAATCTTAACCATACTGCTAAGCCTAATCTGAATGCCTAACCCTAACCTTCAATTTAGATCAAAAAGCACATTTTATTTTCATTACTTTTTCATGAACAACCCTGATCAAACAAGTGCAAAGCTAATTTCACATTCTTAAATTCATGCTTTAAATGATGTAGAGGTCTTTGTGTCTGAGTACATTGCCAGACATAAGATAGACCTGTTATCTGCAGTATGTTCAGGAGTACATTCACTTAATCACCCTGTCAAAACATGAGAGCGCCGTCATGATAAATGTGAGATTAGCATGAAGAACATCCTACATCCTGTTTCTTTCTCTGTAGACGCCAATCTTTGTATGAAAATCCATCAAAATGACCAATGCAATTTCCCTTTATCACTTGTCACCCAGAAAAGAGCTGTAAACACCGTCAAACGTGTGGAAATAGTGAACAGATAAGAATTCATACAGCAAGAAGGTATACCAACTATACCGCAGCCTTGATCTTATTGTCACCGTGAGAGAGAAGTAAGTAGGGGAAGAAGTGGACATGTTGGAAGGCACTTTAGAAAATGTTTCGGAGCAGTTCTTTGGGTGATAAAACCTATGGCAGCATTGTGTAATGACAGGCATCTTCTTTAGAATTTTCACAAAGAAAGGCTTTATTTTCAGTTTTTCCATGTAACATCTGAGTCACTGACGATGCTTTTTCACTTTGTGTCTTCCACCGCATCAAGCTGCAGACTGACATCAAGAACAATTGTAACAAGTCATTTCCATTTCAATGTTTTATTGACATGAAATATAGACTCAGAAGGTGTAGATATGTAAAAACCCAACAAACCCATCTGAAGTCTGGCTTAAACCCTTCTCCTATTACTCAAAGTGTGAACCTCAATGAGCATATACAAGATGGCATGTTTCAAACTTTCCAAGATGAACCGAGGACAGTGAAGAGACTGCGTAAGTGTGCTTCTGTCAAGCTGTATTTGCTACAAAAATGCATGCTACAATTCACCACAAGCATATCTCCAGATACAGCCATAACATGATCTTTTATTCAAACTACTGTCAGAGGCTGTTGATGGAGCGTGGACTCTGCTGTTATCTGCTGAAGATCCGATTCACTAACCCCAGATAGACAAACAGACTCACCTTGAGGAAGACCTGCAGGTCCTGGGTCTGTGTGTGCTGCAGGATGTCCTGCTGCAGGTGTTTCAGCAAAGCCACACACATGTACACCTGGTAGTCCGGCCCCATCACCACACAGGTGGACACGTAGTGGCAGATCTCAGACCAGTCCAGGTAGTTCCAGAAACACTGGCCTAGCCACTGCACACACATCTGGAAAAACATCCGCCCACACATTAAATCAATTATATAAAGAATGTAAAACATAAAATTAGATGGTTGAAGTGATGAAAATAAAGGGTTATGCTTTTTTAAAAATCGAATGAAAAGAGTATTAAGGCTTTGAGGCCATAGCTTTGTGGAGCATGCAGAGTGGTTGTAAGTCTACCATGTGCTTTAATAACTGGGGTTACATGAAAAATAACTGGACAGTCTGACTGACCATAATAAACTGACTTAACACTCTACCTAGGATACTGAAGCACACAGAGGATAAGAGGTTAAAAAAAGTTTTAAAAAAGAAACCTCCCTTTTTCAGGACCCTGTCTTTCAAAGATAATTTCTAAAAATTCAAATAACTTCACAGGTCTTCATTGTAAAGGGTTTAAACACTGTTTCCCATGCTTGTTCAATGAACCAGAAAACATTAATGAACATGTACCCATGGAACAGTCAACAGACGGTAGGGAATTAAAGGTCACAGTTATGAAAACTTGGGACACTAAAGAGGCCTTTCTACTTCCTCTGAAAAACACCAAAAGAAAATGCCCAGGGTCCCTGCTCATCTGTGTGAACGTGCCTTAGGCATGCTGAAAGGAGGCATGAGGAGTGCAGATGTGGCCAGGGCAATAAATTGCAATGTCCGTACTGGGAGATGCCTAAGACAACCCTGGAGGTTCCGTCATGGTCTGGGGCGGTGTGTCACAGCATCATCGGACTGAGCTTGTTGTCATTGCAGGCAATCTCAACACTGTGGGTTAAAGGAAAGACAACCTCCTCCATCATGTGGTACTCTTCCTGCAGGCTCATCCTGACATGACCCTCCAGCATGACAATGCCACCAGCCATACTGCTCGTTCTGTGCGGGATTTCCTGCAAGACAGGAATGTCAGTGTTCTGCCATGGCCAGCGAAGAGCCCGGATCTCAATCCCATTGAGCACATCTGGGACCTGTTGGATCGGAGGGTGAGGGATAGGGCCAATCCCCCCAGAAATGTCCAGGAACTTGCAGGTGCCTTGGTGGAAGACTGGGGTAACATCTCACAGCAAGACCTGGCAAATCTGGTGCAGCTGGTGGTCACACCAGATACTGGCTGTTACTTTGATTTTGACCCCCCCCTTTGTTCAAGGACACATTATTCCATTTCTGTTAGTCACATGTCTGTGGAACTTGTTCAGTTTATGTCTTAGTTGTTGAATCTTATGTTCATACAAATATTTACATACGTTAAGTTTGCTGAAAATAAACGCAGTTAACAGTGAGAGGGCGTTTTGTTTTTTGCTGAGTTTATTTTCAATGCATAATGGATTACTATCAAGCTCATATAATGCACCAATAAAAACAATGACAAATCCTAATTGGTTTTCCTGTCCGAATTACCAGTACACTGGACACCCTTTACAGTTCTTTCTAACTGGGCCTCTAAGAGCATGTTGAGAATGCATTGTCTTCTCAAGTTATTTTCAATGACAGTATTTTGAAGGGAAAGAAGTGAATTCAACTTGAACTATTCCGTCAGACAGAGCTAACTCAAGTCCCAGCCTGTTCTGCTAGGCCCTCCACCTCTGCCCACCAACTCCACACTGCAATTTACTCTGTATGTTTACATTCTCTGAATATCTTTCCTAGCAACTTCAAAGGATGTGGCGTAGCTGCAGCTGGAATTTTAACGAGGCACCCAGGAGCACAATAATATCTTGCCATTCCTGATGGAGGAATGAATCTGACCTTCATCCGATGGTCAGATTCATGACGTGATTCCTGATTTGTCATGTTTTCAAAACTCAACTTATGAGGGTATATTTTCATCTATGGCAAAGAATATACTGGATTTATATATAGAGCTGTGATTGGGAAACTGGGAGGAAGTGCATTCAATAGTTTGCACCCAATGACTTTGACTTAAAAGCTATATTATAAACTTTTTTTTATTGTGAGAGACGCTTTGGCTTATAGTCCCTGTTGACACACATTACGTCTGAGATGACAGTCCGCCTGAAACACTGAGCCAAAAGGAGATGAGATCAAAAAGAAGATTTTTCAAGGTGAACTCTTTGTTTGAGGATGAAAGTTGACGTCAAGGGAATCAACTGTGGCAAGCCGAACAACAGAGGGATTCCGCAGCCTCAGTTCTGAACTTTTATATGGAGAATAAGTACTACTGTCACCTTGAGGAAAACGTATTATGCCGGTTCATGAAAACTCATTTTCTATCCCATTTTAATGGTCATAAACATGGTCAAAATAGTCCCTTAGGGTGTCCATTTCATTATAATAGCACCCTGACGAGTGAAACATTTGGACGAGTGAAAGGACGGAAGGTGATATTATACCTGGGAGGGGGTAAAACCGGACATCCTAAAGGCAGAGAAAACTAGAGGCACTTCAGTCTTCAGCAGCATCTCGACATAGTGTGCTGTGCATGAGTAGACCGGATGGATGCTAGACTGAGCAATCTCCATGGGCAGGTGAACCTAAAAGGCGAAGAGAAGTTCAGATTTACAATGCATAGTAACTAACTACAAAAGCCAAGCTCTGTAGGTTAATAGCTAAACTTGCCAAATGTGAACGCCAAATGCCACACAAACAGCAGACAGCGGATTGGTCTGATTTTCACTCCTCAATTTCCTCAGAACAGAATTGTCAGAGCCCAATGCTTTCGGAGAACGCAATGTGCGTGCGTGTGTGTATGTGTTTCACTGGGTACACTGTGTGAATTTGCTACTATCACTTAATCACTTGTCCCTCTGTTCTTCTAGGTATTGACAGCATCGTCCGCATAAAATATACAGAGGATTGTGCCGCCACTGTTTAGTAATTCTCCCTCATCTGCGACATGGTGTGCTTACTCCCATCTGTCTGCATACATCCTGATTTGCATGCACTGCTGTTCGGATGGCAGAGCCATGAAGATTTGTAATCAGTTGTACAAACGCTTCCACCATTTCCGAGACATATTCTTACTGCTGAAGCACTATTAACAGCTGAGTATTCAACGTCATCAGCAGTCAGAGATGGCTGTTTCCAAATGTAAGTGGGGACATTGATAATGACTATTCCAGCATAATCTTATCATGTCCACCATTTCCATCAAGAAAACACGCAGTATTAAGAATCCCTAGTCTACACAGATACAAACGATAACATAACTCAAACGTGTATGATTGGGCTTGTGGTGCATAAATTGGGTGAGAATATTTAGCATTAAAATGCAACTCTAAAATGCATCTTTCCAATGTATGGCCATACAAATGACAGTATTTCATAAGAATCCAATTTTGCAGCAGGATTCATTATGTGTTAAGAACTGTTAAGAATGTGTAACTGACTTGCCTGGTTAAATAAAGGTAAAAAAAATTTTTTTTAAAAATTACACGCTCCCACCAAATGAAAGACGTGTTTATCTCCTTACATACTTTTAACCGTCCTCTTCCTTGACTACTTCCAGAGCTGCCTGAAAATAGAAGGCAGGGAGAAACAGAGGGAGAGAGCAGGGGGAGAAAAGAGCTACGCTCTATCTGTCAGACTGGAGGCAACTTAGTATTCAGTTCCTTCCTGGAAGAACGAGGGGTGGGCTGCTGGACTCACCGATCCGTGGAGCCTGGCGGGCCAGAGGAAGGCTGATGTGAGCAGGGTGGAGAGGTGGAGGAGGAGGCGGAGTGCTCTCTCCATGTCTCCAGCCATGATGAGGAACACGGTGGAGGCGAACCAGTCATGACCGGGGTAGGCTCCCTGCAGAGTGTCTGGTGGAGGGGAGTTATGGAGAGGCTCTGACAGAGTGCAACATCTGGGCCTGTCTGACTGGACATCACCAGGGCCACTATAAAAACCACACCTAGAGCACCACAGGTCAGTCTCAGCAGGCAGGAGAGGGGTTAAAGATTGAGGGGCCCGAGGCTGGATGCAGTGGGCCTCCTCAATGTGATTGACAGACACATACTGTAGGGGAGTGGACGATGATGATGATAAACATAGACGTATTAATCTGAATTTAAAACAGAGCATAGTCATATGAGAGGCTCTTATCACGGAATAAAGAGAGGAATCTCAGCAGAACTTCAAGTATCATTCAATTGAGAAAAATGTACGTTTCTGAAAGCCTCTTGAGGGTTCATGTTGCGTCCTTGAAAAAAGCAGGTGTAAAATATATTTTCTTCCTTCTGAGAGAAAACAATAGATATCACTTTACTGACTCTGGAATAGTCAGCGGATGCTTAGTCAGTCCCATTGTGATTCGTATGGTTGTCAACATAGCAGATAAGGATACAAAGCTCCGACGTGAGTTTGGCTCTCTGTTGAGATAGGAGCTCTTGGCAATGCTTCATCAAAAGACAGAGGTCCTGCTCAGAGTTATCCCTCAGTAAGTTCAGATGTCTCCCATACCTACAAACAAACAGACACAAATTCAAACATTCAGGATCCTACTGTAGATCACACTTTGACTCATCTATTTAACAAATTATGTGGTGTTCAATCAGAACAATTAGGGTTAATAGAAGGATATAATTAGCCTAAATTAGCCTTGTCTTAACGCTCATCTCTCATTAGCATATTGCCCAGAGTATGCAATATCTCATTCGAGTTCATAGAAAGTTGACCTATTGTTCTAGAATGTCTCTGCAATAGTGCTGATCACCACATCATTCTGTAATAATCGTTTTTTTGTTATCTTTATTGGCCGTTGAGTACCTGCCCTCTCTGAGAAAATGGCTGGTGCTTACTGGGGAGATTGGAACAAAGCTGGGAGGTTCAGACTTTGAGGATGCAGATGGCGTTACCTGAGAGAGGCCCGAATCCCCAGCTGGTCCACAGACGACAGGCTGCCAGTCTTTATGCCGCTCCCCGACGCTATAAAACAGGCAATAAAGGAACTGGAAATTACCAGGGGTTTACTCACTAGCGCTCCCCAGCCATCAATAAAAATGTCAATTCAATGACTGTGGCAAAGCAAAGCGACTGTGCCTTTGACAATGCTCGCTCATTTGGCGAAATGACTCAAACCCTAATCTCGCATCAAGTGATACATTGCAGAGATGATCAGACGAGCGCTCTGTATTCATCATAGAAACCAACGCATGCTTTAATTGAGAAAATGGCCTTGATGAGAGTGAAGTAAACCTGCAGCTCTGTGGAAACTACTCTTCCCTCTTTATTAATATCAGTGCCACTCCCTGATTGAAATGACTATCTAATGGAGATGAATGGCTTCTCTCTCCCGTCTGCCATTGTTTCTTCTTGATAGATGAGCCCCTGAGAAAGGCCTGGGAGTGAGGTGAAGGAACTCCAGCAAATTATTCTCCACCACATAATGGCAGCCCCTCGACATGAGCAAATCTGCGAGCCTGTTGTTAATGTCAATCACAAGCCATGACAGGAGAGGGGAAGAGAGCTAAACCCCACAGGATATGACAACTGCTCCCCTGATGGTGAAAGGAATAACTTCACGGAGGAAAGGACAAAAGGGGAAAACAGGGCATTGGAGTGTGTGTGTGCATGTGTGTCTGAGGGGGAGATGGAGAGTGTGAGAGAGAAATGGTTTTCTTGACTTTTTAAGTTTCTTTAGACTTTTTCTACGATTCACCCTCCTTTGTGAGCTACAGTACAGCCCAAGAGTTACATCTCAGCTCTAATGAGCATGTCTCGCACAAAGAGACTCCAGTGTGTGTTTGAGTTAAGCAAGCGAAGCGGAGAAAGAACACTTCAAATCAAAATCAAATGTAATTTGTCACATGCGCCAAATACAACAGGAGAAGACTTTACAGTGAAATGCTTACTTTACAGTGTAGAGTTAAAAAGTAAGACACATATTTGCTAAATAAAAAAGAAAATAGTAACGCAATAAAAACAATAACGAGGCTTTATACAAGGAGAACCAGTACCGAGTCAATGTGCAGAGGTACGAGGTAGTTGAGGTAATACAGTATGTACATGTGGGTAGGGGTAAAAGTGACAGGGCAATCAGGATATATCATAAACAGAGTAGCAGCAGAGTGTGTGAAAGTGTCTATCTGTGAGTGTGTGTGTGTGTGTGTATGGCATCAATATGCATGTGTGTATGTGTGTTTTGTGTGTGTGTGTGAGCGTATGTAGTGTGAGTGTGTGGGTAGAGTTTAGTGAGTGTGCATACAGCCAGTGCAATGAAGTCAGTGCAAAATAACTAAGATAAATACATGATAATAAAGGGTCAATGTAAATAGTCCTGGTAGCCATTTGATTAACTGTTCATCAGTCTTATGGCTCGGAGCTGTTCAGGTGCCTTTTGGTCAGACTTGGAGCTCTGGTACCGCTTGCCATGTGGTAGCAGAGAGAAGAGACTTGGGTGGCTTGAGTATTTTTAGGGCCTTCCTCTGACACTGCCTGGTATAAAAGTCCTGAATAGCAGGGAGTTTGACCCCAGTGATGTACTGGGCCGTACTCACTACCCTCTGTAGCCCCTTGCGGTCAGATGCCGAGCAGTTGCCATACCAAGCGGCAATGCAGCCAGTCAAGATGCTCTCAGTGGTGCAGCTGTAGAACTTTCTGAGGATCTGTGGGCCCATGCCAAATCTTTTCAGGGGGAGGGGTGATGTTGTGCCCTCTTCACTAAGGACCTATTATGGTCCAAACACACCAACACGATTGTGATGTGGACACTGAGGAACTTCTCGACCCACTCTACTACAGCCCCGTCGACGTGAATGGGGGCGTATCGGCACTCCGTTTCCTGTAGTCCACGATATAAGCTCCTTTATCTTGCTGACGTTGAGGGAGAGGTTGTTGTCCTGGCACTACACTGCCAAGTCTCTGACCTCCTCCCTATAGGCCGTCTCATTGTCGTCAGTGATCAAGCCTACCACCGTTGCGTTGTCGGCAAACTTAATGATGGTGTTGGAGTCGTGTGCGGCCACGCAGTCCTGGGTATACAGGGATTACAGGAGGGAACTGAGCACGCACCCATTGGGGGCCCCTGTGTTGAGGGTCAGCGTGGCAGATATGTTGTTGCCTACCCTAACCATCTGGTGGCGGCCCGTCAGGAAGTCCAGGATCCAGTTGCAGAGGGAGGTGTTCAGTCCTAGGTTCCTGAGCTTAGTGATGAGCTTGGAGGGCACTATGGTGTTGAACGCTGAGCTGTAGTCAATGAATAGCATTCTCACATAGGTGTTCCTTTAAAACAGGTGGGAAGGGGAGTGTGGAGTGCAATAGAGATTGTGTCATCTGTGGATCTGTTGGGGCAGTATGCGAATTGGAGCGGGTCTGCAATGATGGTGTTGATGTGAGCCATGACCAGCCTTTCAAAGCATTTCATGGCTACAGATGTGAGTGCTATGAGGTGGTAGTCATTTAGACAGGTTACCATGGCATTCTTAGGCACAGGGACTATGGTGGTTTGCTTGAAACATGTAGGTCAGGGCTGCCCAACCCTCTTCCTGGAGATCTACTGTCCTGTAGGATTTCAGTCCAACCCTAATTTAGCATATCTGATTCAGCTAGTTAAGGTCATGTTGAGCAGCTAATTAGAATCTGGTGTGTTAATTTAGGGTTGGACTGAAAACCCACAGGACGGTAGATCTCCAGGAAGGGGGTTGGGCAGTCCTGATGTAGGTATTACAGACGGGGTCAGAGAGATGTTGAAAATGTCAGTGAAGACACTTGCCAGCAGGTGCGCATGCTTTGAGTACTCGCCCTGGTAATCCCTCTGGGCCTGCGGCCTTGTGAATGTTAACCTGTTGAAAGCACTTAAAATTCTCTCACAACGGCTACGGAGAGTGTGATCATACAGTCGTCAGGGGACAGCATGGTTCAGTGTTTCTTGCCTTGAAGCGAGCATAGAAGGAATTTAGCTTATCTGGTAGGCTCACATCACTGGGCAACTCTCAGCTGTGTTTCCCTTTGTAATCTGTGATAGTTTGCAAGCCCTGCCACATTCATGGTATTGATCAGGACCAAAACTCAAAGGGCTCAATGAGAAACACTGACGCACCTCTGCATGTTACCAAGTCAACCATATACTATGAGACATTTATTAACAGAATTCTACAGGAACACATAACGGAACATATATAAGGGAAGGGGTCTCAAACAGTGATAAAAGGTAGGTTAGCCCAGGTTTGAGGAAACAATAAAACTAAGCTCCAAGAAAACATGAAAATAAAGATTTCAAATCAGCACCAAAGCTTTAGAAATGACAGACCATCATTGACTGGTCTAAAGTTATTAGCTAGCTCCCATTAATAGATAATGGGCAGTGAGGTCTCATTGGACCCTGAAAATGTTGATGTGTGTTGATAGCATAATGAGGCTAAAAGAACACCAAAGCACTGAGGATCCTTTGAGCTTCAAGGGAAAGTTAGTTAAATAACTAGTGATGAGATGGACAGAATGTGCTCACTGAACAGTAAATAACCTGCCTTTGGATTTCTGGACAAAGAGCCAGATGTCATGATGGAGCACATTGCATGAGATAAAAAATACATGGGAAATGATTATAACACTAGGGGAAAAAACTATATTAGAGTTGGATTTAAAATGTTCCATTCTATGAGTGGCGGATGGATGCTGATTTGTCCTGACATTAGATATCCACATACATTTGAAGTCGGAAGTTTACAAACACCTTAGCCAAATACATTTAAATTCAGTTTTTCACTATTCCTGACATTTAATCCAAGTAAGAATTCCCTGTTTTAGGTCAGTTAGGATCACCACTTTATTTTAAGAATGTGAAATGTCAGAATAATAGTAGAGAGAATGATTAATTTCAGCTTTTATTTCTTTCATCACATTCCCAGTGGGTCAGAAGTTTACATACACTCAATTAGTATTTGGTAGCATTGCCTTTAAATTGTTAAACTTGGGTCAAACATTTTGGGTAGTCTTCCACAAGCGTCCCACAATAAGTTTGGTGAATTTTGGCCCATTCCTCCTGACAGAGCTGGTGTAACTGAGTCAGATTTGTAGGCCTCCTTGCTCGCACACGCCTTTTCAGTTCTGCCCACAAATGTTCTATGGGATTGAGGTCAGGACTTTGTGATGGCCACTCCAATACCTTGACTTTGTTGTCCTTAAGCCATTTTGCCAGAACTTTGGAAGTATGCTTGGGGTCATTGTCCCTTTGGAAGACCCATTTGCGACCAAGCTTTAACTTCCTGACTAATGTCTTGAGATGTTGCTTCAATATATCCACATAATTTTCCTACCTCATTATGCCATCTATTTTGTGAAGTGCACCAGTCCCTCCTGCAGCAAAGCACCCCCACAACATGATGCTGCCACCCCCGTGCTTCACGGTTGGGATGGTGTTCTTCGGCTTGCAAGCCTCCCCCTTTTTCCTCCAAACATATTAACATATTATTATTATTATTTGCACTTTTCGCATCAAAGTACATTCATCTCTAGGAGACAGAACGCGTCCCCTTCCTGAGCGGTATGACGGCTGCGTGGTCCCATGGTGTTTATACTTGCGTACTATTGTTTGTACAGATGAACGTGGTACCTTCAGGCGTTTGGAAATTGCTCCCAAGGATGAACCAGAATTGTGGAGGTCTACATTTGTTTTTCTGAGGTCTTGGCTGATTTCTTTTGATTTTCCCATGATGTCAAGCAAAAAAGCACTGAGTTTGAAGGTAGGCCTTGAAATACATCCACAGGTACACCTCCAATTGACTCAAATTATGTCAATTAGCCTATCAATTAGCCTATCATCCTTCTAACCCACTGGAATTATGATACAGTGATTTAGTGAAAAGTGAAATAATCTGTCTGTAAACAATTGTTGTAAAAATGACTTGTGTCGTGCACAAAGTGGATGTCCTAACCGACTTGGCAAAACCATAGTTTGTTAACATGAAATTTGTGGAGTGGTTGAAAAACGAGTTTTAATGACTCCAACCTCAGTGTATGTAAACTTCCGACTACAACTGTAAATCAGGGACTCATCACTAATTAAAACAGTTAATTATAGATAACAAAACTGCGAATGTGACACCGATAGCAGCATTTTATAATTTGCTCTTTACTTTTGATTGATAAATGTGTCACCACTGGGAAAGTTTCAAGGCAAATTCCACAAAAATGCAAGATGAATCACTCACTCACTATGCCACACTGACCTATGTAGTCCGCAGGTGGGAAGAAACGTTCTGATGGCAAAGCAGAAAGGTACGACACAGCCTTCTCCAGTAGATCAGCCAGGACTGGGGGCGGATACAGGAAACACATAGTGGGTTTTAGGAACATCACAGATGCCTTTGAAAAAGCCATCTCTCTTCAATGATACATCATGCAAGTACAAATTGAGCTACTTTTACTGTACACACAGCTGGGAAAATAGGAAGGTAATCAAGCATCTTGTTTATCTAATATATGAAGAGAGGAAGCTCTATGTAGACAATTTTTATAATTTAAGCTACATCAAAGGCCCTCGTCCTGGGCGCTTCTTTGTCTCTGAATTAAATAAGAAATCATGAAGTCTCTTACTCTGCACTCCGTGATCCCTTCACAAGAAATAATTCAAAATGTAACTACTTTAGATTGACATTCAGAGGAAGCAATTGAACACACAATGAATCATGACGGTTTCGATGATTAGCAACCAATGAATGACGCGAACACCCTCAGAGACCGCAACAGTTGACACATGACAAGTATGGTCAATTACAAGTACAGTACATGAAAATCTTATGTGGGAAAGATAGTAATCTTAACAAATTGGTCATTGATACACTTGCAGTTATATGCAGAGAGCTATTGGTTCTTCATTATCTAGTTGTCAGGACACTCAATATGGGTCTATCATTTCATCCACTGACAAATTGATCATCCACTGACAAACTGATTGTCCATTTATTCATGGGAACTTAACGGACTATCAAATGTTAACATACTGTGCCCTCCGTCTGTGGTTTGAATATAAAACAGATGAGTTATAACCCAACAGAACTATCGTTCTCAAATACAGTGTGTAACGTATTGATTGTAGCATATCATGTAATGGCAAGAACTTTGAAATATTGATTCAGGGTTTTTATTGATAAACTATTCAGGGTCAGAAGTCTAGGTCTGGGTTTTTTCCCTTCTGACCATGTGACCTGACCAGGAATATCTCTGTATCGTATGTCGGGCCCAGAGGTGTTCCTGGTTAGACCATGTTGTCTAGAAAAACGTATTGCCCTACACATAACATAATTTTATATCACCCACTGTTCCCTGAGACAATGTTGGACTTGGTGGTCATGACTTTGCAGTACTGTCTCCTACAGGTATCCATCCAGCTCCCATCCCTCTCCGTGTTCTTGGTGGAGGACAGGAAGGCACTTATCTCACAGTCTACAGACAAAACAAAAAGACATTGCTCACTCCGACTACCAAATGCATTTATTCACATTCTTATTAACTTCCAGGAGACTTTTGCCTCCATTATGCAATCAGAGATATCTTTTCTTTCTTGACCCTGACCTTTTAAACAACACTGACATACGGTTGAAGTCGGAAGTTTACATACACCTT
The DNA here is from genome assembly GCF_018296145.1 of Oncorhynchus tshawytscha. Lineage (NCBI taxonomy): Eukaryota > Metazoa > Chordata > Actinopteri > Salmoniformes > Salmonidae > Oncorhynchus > Oncorhynchus tshawytscha. The sequence continues at coordinate 15,766,443 of NC_056446.1, read as the reverse complement.
AGCCAAATACATTTAAACTCAGTTTTTCACAATCCCTGACAATGTATAATGTGATATTTACCCTGTTTACCCCGGGTTATCTTTGGAAGATTCAGTATGTAATTCTTACCCTGTTTACCCTGGGTAGTCTTTGAAAGATTCAGTATGTAAGCTTACCCTGTTTACCCTGGGTAGTCTTTGAAAGATTCATTATGTAATGCTTACCCTGTTTACCCCGGGTAGTCTTTGGAAGATTCAGTATGTAATGCTTACCCTGTTTACCCCGGGTAGTCTTTGGAAGATTCAGTATGTAATGCTTACCCTGTTTACCCCGGGTAGTCTTTGGAAGATTCAGTATGTAATGCTTACCCTGTTTACCCCGGGTTGTCTTTGGAAGATGCAGTATGTAAATCTTACCCTGTTTACACCGGGTTGTCTTTGGAAGATTCAGTATATAATACTTGGGCAGAGGGTATGATGAAAACATCGGCCATGGATAAGGGTCAGTGCCCTAAAAAAGATAAATAATCATTTAAAATGTATGTGATCTCTGTTTACAAACTCCTACAAGCTTATGTATCTCATATTATTGACACGCCTAATACAAATATGGTGTGTTACTGATTGTCTGTAGATGCTATGTAATAAGTGAAATCTGAGCTATTCCACATGTAAAGATGTAGAATATAAATCACATATGAACCATGGTTTACTTTTCAGATTCAGTGTACTCTAAATGTTAATGGAGTTTTGTTTGCTAATCCTTATCATCTTGTCTGTGCTATTTACATTCATTGAAGACAAGGTGCTATTGAAAGCTATTGAATGTCTTTCCAGGTCACAGAAGATCACAGCATCCCTGGAACAGGTTACCATGATGAACCTTTTGTATATGCAGATGATAGCACTTAAGTGTAACACACAGTTCTGGAAAACCATTCCTTCAGTCATCAGGACTTCCTCGACTTGATGTAAGGCCAAGGGGTGTGAGTAGAAGGGCACTGACCTTCTGGAGGACCCTAAGGGGAAGTCTCCTCTCCGATGGTCCTCCAATCACACTCATACGCACCAGGATGTGGTTCCTCTCCACAGATAGACCATCAATGATGAAATCTCTGAGAGAGGAGAGGGGTGAAGGAACAATGGGAGGAGAAATCTCCACTTCACAAATAAAACTAGCGTGCATGCAAATATATTTATTTTGTGACCGGACAATATGGAGCATTTCAATTCATGAACAGTTGCAATATCCATTAAGGAGGTATTCAAAACACCCTTTTGGAAATTGCCTTTTGTTTACGCTTTATTTCCATGACAAGGCAAATGATCCATTTCTTATTTTGTTGTGATTAACCTCTAACGGTGGAACCAAAGCCTGCCATACCACTATGAGGCACAGGAAAACAAAACCCTTTTCAAATACCCTTCACCGGACGATGGATCGGTGATGTTGTCCTTCTGACATTGCAGCAACATGTCGGAAATGTTGTACTGTGACTCCAGAAGAAGGAGGGAGTCTAGGTTGCAGCACATCACACTAAGTAATCTGAAAGTACACCAAAATACATAGATAAACACATTTTTACTTCTCAAGGACATAGAATTACAGATCGTACAGACGTAATCGTTTTAAAATGACTCAGCCACAACCAAATGTTTCTCTGACAAACCATTGGGTGCTTGCTCTGACAACTCATTGGGTCTAGCTGCCTACTGCTTACACACCTACAACAGACAGCATGTTGTCTTTTCCCCAGGTCTTATGAAAGCTAGCATTTGTTTCTGCTAGCCTGCCTTATTGCCTTGTATATTAACAGACTCCGCAAAGGACCAAGCCAGAGGGCTTTGCATAATAGGGAGAAAGAATCCCTAACTGAGTTGTGGAAATAGATTTCAACATTAATGCAGCAGTTGTGAGAGTAATAAATCATGAAAGCGGATACAGGAGCGATGTGACGGAGACATTGTGTACTTTTGGAGAACATGGCTGGGAAATAAAACAGGCAGGTGGAAGTGAGCAGTAAAATATGACAACCTTGGGTTATATTGTTAAGTGACAGAGATGTCCCTCTCTAATGGCTATAATGAAGGGATTTTCTACCTAGCAGTCAGTTCATATCAGCCTGGTCCTTTTACAGGGACAGTGACACAATCCTACTGAACAGAATTTGGGCAGCAAACACAACATACTGTACGGAAGCTGCACTCAACCAAAATGGTTCTTCCATTGCAGCCTGCTCTTTAACTCAAGACCAAAACAATCTTGGGACCCTCAGAGCAATTCTAGATATAATTCTTTCAACACAGACACCAAACTGCAGGAATGCAAGTTCTTGTAAACAGGAAAAAAGATCCAGTCCTTGAGCAGAAATATCCCACCAGTCAAATCATTAACTACAAGTGAAAGATTGTGTAGAAGCCAGCCAGGAGGCAGTAAACATTATAAATGCTTGTTCTGCATTCAGGGAGTAAGGAGCTCCATCTTTGTTCATATCATTACAGGCTCTGATAAGGAGTGCAGTGTGAGGGCAATTCATTATCATTATTTTAAGCATGAAAAATGGGAGCCAACGTGTTACTGAGACACTTGTGAAATGAACACTGAATAAAACCGTTCAAGCAAATTACACAGCCACAGCGTTTTGTCAACAGGAAGCCATCCTCTTCAAAAACAAGAGTCTCCTAATTGATCCATTTTGCATATTTGGTGGAGCTGAGTGGGGCCCTCCTAAGAGAATGTAGCTCAGGCTCTTTCATCTGCAGTTTCCGCCACGCTCCCTGAAACACCAACACTGACTTGCCCTCCTTCTGACTGGGGCGGCCATCGCTAAGGATTCACTTTTGACTTCAAAACCAGTGTGTGTCCCTCTGGCAGAAAAATACAGAACATTCAAAACAGCAGAGAGAAAATAAGTCTAAAGCAGTGAAAAATTTCAGAGGCAATGTGTTAAAAAACAATAAGGTGTTTGTAAGAGAACAATCTAGAGACAACCCTTTGAGGTACACAGGGATGAGGTACACAGGGATGTGATCTGGTTAAGCAAGGTGTGAGTTGTGGCTGTGATAGAGCATTCTGTCAAAGCAAGATGATTCATTTCTGTGCTGCTGTCAACTGTCATCATGCCCTCAGTGTGATGGGCACCTTCAGTCATTCAGTTTGACGTCCATTGGAAGACAGAATGGCTTTGGTGAGTCCTGAAGGCTGTCCGTTTCCCAAGTCATCCTTCATTGTTTAGCATGCAGGTCAACATCTAACCTATATCTACAGTTCTTTTCAAGATGAGGATGTTGTGTTCAGTTCCAAGGACAATTAGCGTGGAGAAACCCTAAAAAACAGTGGGTGAGCTAACACCCAGTCAAGCCTGAGTAAGGCAGCTTGGAAGTGGAACAAAAAATACTTTCCTCATTTCCAAGAGCTACTTCCATGCCAGAGAATAAATACAGCCCCTCAGCATTGACAAATGGTTATCAGGTGGTCTGTACTCACAGTGCTGTGCATTATTTATCCACTCTTCCTCCACTAGAAAACTGGTTTACTCACCCATAAACACATAGCAGCTGCTACATCTACACTGTGCTGTGCTGTCAGAGACTAGACATGTCTAGACTGTCCTATGGACACCGTACACGTCACTCTGACAGGTCCTCCCTGTGATATCCTGCCAGCCAGTCCAGTGACACACAGGCGGCTGTGACAGTTGTTGGGTGAAATGAGGACGTGAGGAGGGACAGTGGCTCAGTAATGATGACCTCTCCTCAGAGAGACAGATAGTGAGGCAGAGGTCATCCAGTGACAAGTCTATAACCACTAGAAGTGTATAAAAGTGAAAGAACCAGCCAGCCGTGTTAACACTGAGGCAGCCTGGTGTTTGTTTGAAGTCAACGTGGAATACATTGCCCTTTCCAATCCATATACATCACTAGGTTGATGGAAGATTATTTTCCCGAAGAGTTCACAAAAGATGTGAGCGATATAAACAAAACAAAACACTCACATCAAATCATGTTTAGAATGAAATAAATGACTTATCAAAAATAGGAATATCCTTTGTGGTAGCTTTAACAGTCGTGGGGTCTAATCTGTAGAAAATTATTTAGTGTTATATTAATTTGCTTTCTCTGTGTCTAAAATAGTGACTCAGTAACACAGCCTGAATTCAACTAAGAAAACATACGAGTCAATTCTGAGAAAAGCTCTTTTTATACAGTGGAATTATTCAGACAGTCGATGTCGCATAAAAATAGCATAAAGCAAAGAGTCAATCTCATATTGATCAGGCTAATCAGGCCAATCAGATGATAAACCACACAATGCATGCACTGCTGTGCCTTTGTGCTCCCACCACCCATTCATTCTGAAAGAAAGATCGGAGAACAGTATTGATCTTACCTCAGGCCAAACGTGTGAGATTGCTCGTAGTTGAACAGTGAATGAATTTTCACATCTGAGTTCACAGCAATCAGCCTATCAATCAAATCCTGTGGCAAAGAGGTACAACACAGAATGAAAATGCTGAAAAGATTGTGATGATGTGAAAGGTTGATAAATACATTTCTACCTACATCGTGGTCGTTTGCAGTAGTTATTGATTGGGCTATGTCTGTAGAAGTACACATGTAGGACTATGTTACAACAGCTGCGTTTGCACACAACCTATGTAAGTGTGGCCTCCTATGGCAAAACCTGGAACTGCAACCACATAAAAAAATTCTACCAGAGACAGAAGAGGAAGTGACACACCCCACTCCCTCATTTTTTTCTGGTTACATTACATTCAATAAACTAAGCAGACCAGACCCAGCTGCTACTGCATTGGTGTCTATGAGAGAACCACCCCGTTAAGCAGACCGGAACTGACCATTGTTTTCCAATGGTAAATGGCCTGAGTGAACAATCTTCATTTATTCACCTTTTGGTACTACCTTATCTTTGACATTGTCTGCATAATCTTATATTTCACATTTTCAAATATCTGAAGCAAATACATTTTATTTATGGGTAGCATAATCCAAACAAACTGATGTTAAAACCATATCCAACATAGGAAACAGATACAAGTGTATGTCAAGTCCAGCATTCTCCTGGTAGGGTGTGAGGGTCGGGACTGACTGTAATGGATGTGGGCATCTCCCTTAGGTTGTACTCAGCCTTGTTGGGCAGAGGCTGCTGTCCCAGGAGCTCCCACACAGCATGGGGGGAGGACAGCAGGTTGACCAAGGACAGGAACGACTGGGGGGAAGGGAAGGGGTGGGGTCAAAACAGTCATACATCATACATCAAACAGTCATACATCATTTGGTTGTTCTGAAAAGCTAAGGTCAAGATGAAATGAGTTTGGGTTTATGACAAGGTTGGGGTGCAGCAATTTCTGTTGTTTCTTTCCTACATTCTATTTATTCAAAGAGCTTTTTTTTTTGCTGAAAATGGAACTTGGAACGTTATAAGTCTAAAGATCTATACTGCATTTCAATAAAAAAGGATTAAAGGGATGACAATTACATTCACATGTTCTCCAGACAGTGTGTATTGCGGAGGTGTATCAGAGGACTGACATATTGCTAGATCATCTCAAACTGATGAACACCAACTGTGAATACCCGAGTAGATTACTTCCTGTAGATTGGTGAATATAAAAGACCGTATTGAAATAAAACATCCGAAAACAAGAGCTAGGCTATTATCTGTTAGATCCCGTTATTTAATTTAGGGGATAAATGGCAGCAAAACAAAAACATAATTGTCTTTCTTGTCATTCTGGTTCCTATCCTGTCTGAATATGGTATAGACCTACCACTCAACCTTTGACCCACCCACCATGAATAGCTAACAGAACAGGGCCCACAGTCATAACACCAATGTCAATCAGAGCACTGCTCACTAAAATAAACCATCCATCCTGTTCATGAGCACTCTCTGTAGTAAGTCCTCTCTCTGACCTGATGGCCAAGAAAGGCTGACTGTGAATACCAAGGCTGAGTTGTCCTGCTGATTATCCTCAGGAGGCTGCATGAGGAAACCATGGACGTTGAAGCACACAGCACTGTAAAGATCTGAGCAAAATAATTTACCTTCAGACAGCTCCTGTCAATGGGGTCCATGGGGGTGGACTTGGGGTGAACGACCCTCACATCCTCTCTCCCACACTCCAGGACCGACCATATCTCCACCACTAAGGCCTGCACAAAACCTGCCAGGACATACTGAGGGGTAACTCATGTGTTAACACTGTATAACAATATGCTCTGTTTTACTAGTAGTATTACTGTACCAGAACTGTGTAAAGCCACCACACCGGGGGCTGTTGCTGCTACCTGTGTTACCATCACACCGTAGCCAAACTTCTCACATCGGCTGACCTGGAGGAAAGCGTTTTCACAGATTTGAGAATAGCCCATGATTGCTATTAGCCAAAAGCTATTTACTATCTTGCATAATCAAAAAAGTGTATGTGTGTGCATGTCTTTGTGTGAAGAATATTAGTTTATTCTGAAAATGGGAACACATTAGTTAGGCCAGAGGCATGGTTCTATCCTCTGGGTTATCGAAATGGCACTCAGATGTATAAATACACCGTATTTCTGTTAATTGATTTGATGTAAATCACTAGCTCAAACAATTGATTGAAAATAAAGATGAAAGTAAAACAACAAGTGGAAAACGCAAGAAAGACCTACAGAATTTAAGCCTCAGATACCAAGCACATTTTCACCAATATTGTGGATGAATCAAAGTAATGAGCATTAACTACAGATAGGACTAAAATCTGAAATGTAAGATTTAAAACATTATTAAATGTAAACAAATGTAAACAAAGTGATTTAATGTGTAAAGATTCTTAACTAATTACAAAACAATGGCGCAAATTAAAAATAGATTAGCTTGATTACAATCTGGAGCAAAATGTACGCCAAACAAGGAAGGTAATTAGGAAGTGCATGTTAACAATTCTAGTCAATTAAATCAGCAGGGAATTGTGCCCACGTTTGCAGTACATGATGTATACATTGGGCAGTAAGGCTACATAAAAAGACATTTATACTTCAAATTCAGTGTAGCGGTACCAGCATGTGTACAGTTGAAGTCAGAAGTTTACATAAACTAGTTTTAATGACTCCAACCTAAGTGTTTCAACCACTCCACAAATTTCTTGTTAACAAACTAGTTTTGGCAAGTCGGTTAGGACATCTACTTTGTGCATGACACAAGTCATTTTTCCAACAATTGTTTAGAGACAGATTATTTCACTTATTTCACTTATTCACTGTATCACAATTCCAGTGGGTCAGAACACACTAAGTTGACTGTGCCTTTAAACAGCTTGGAAAATTCCAGAAAATGATGTCATGGCTTTAGAAGCTTCTGATAGGCTAATTGACATCATTTGAGTCAATTGGAGGAGTACCAGTGGATGTATTTCAAGGCCTACCTTCAAACTCGGAGCCTCTTTGCTTGACATGGAAAAATCAAAAGAAAATCATCCTTGGGAGCAATATCCAAATGCCTGAAGGTACCACGTTCATCTGTACAAACAATAGTACGCAAGTATAGACTCCATGGGACCACGCAGCCGTCATACCGCTCAGGAAGGAGACGCGTTCTGTCTCCTAGAGATGAATGTAATTCGGTGCGAAAAGTGCAAATCAATCTCAGAACAACAGCAAAGGACCTTGTGAAGATGCAGGAGGAAACAGGTACAAAGGTATCTATATCCACAGTAAAACGAGTCCTATATCGACATAACCTGAAAGGCCACTCAGCAAGGAAGAAGCCACTGCTCCAAAACTGCCATAAAAAAGCCAAACTACGGTTTGCAACTGCACATGAGGACAAAGATCGTACTTTTTGGAGAAATGTCCTCTGGTTTGATGAAACAAAAATAGAACTGTTTGGCCATAATGACCATCGTTATGTTTGGAGGAAAAGGGGGGAGGCTTGCAAGCCGAAGAACACCATCCCAACCGTGAAGCACGGGGGTGGCAGCATCATGTTGTGGGGGTGCATTGCTGCAGGAGGGACTGGTTCACTTCACAAAATATGGCATCATGAGGCAGGAAAATTACCCAAATTATTGTGGGAAGTTTGTGGAAGGCTACCTGAAATGTTTGACCCAAGATAAACAATTTAAAGGCAATACTACCAAATACTAATTGAGTGTATGTATACTTCTGACCCACTGTGAATGTGGAAATAAAAGCTGAAATAAATAATTCTCCCTACTCTTTTTCTGACATTTCACAATCTTAAAATAAAATGGTCATCATAACTGACCTAACACAGGGAATTTTTACTAGTATTAAATGTCAGGAATTGTGAAAAACTGAGTTTAAATAAAGTTGGCTAAGGTGTATGTAAACTTCCGACTTCAACTGTATACTGTATATAGCTGGGCGTTATAAATACTAAGTAGGGTAGTGGACTCAATTTAGCCTATTCATCCCCACCATGGTGTTCTCTCTCCATACCTGTAGTTTCTTGGTAAACCTGGAGAACATGTAGGTGACACACTCATTGATGGCTCCAGTCTGCTGGAGGAGCAGCAGGCCTTTCGGTGTGGCAGCGAAGTTCAGCAGGTTGTCCAGCAAAGTCTCCTCCCAAACCACTCTGTGTGAACAGACAGCAGAAGGAATGATTGATGGGAAGACTCATTATTTTCCATCTTATTTATCCTTCCTAACAACATGCTAGAGGGGTGACTGAAAATAAAATCACAACATAATTATAATAGATGCTGTTTGCCTGCAGGGGGAGACACAAAGAAACTTACACATTCTGCAGCTCCTGAGAGGACGTGCCGGGGATTGCTCCGGGAACCGGGGTGGGAACTCTTTCTGACAGGGAGGTTGTCTGTGAGAGAGAAAAGAAACCTTCAGCTTGAGCCTTTGTTTTTCTCCCCTGAACCCGTACACTGAACTTTAATAATGAGGAGTTCAGCAGTCATGCTCTGCATCTGCATCTCATTCCTCCAGTCTTTATACCTTCCTCCATAGAGGCACAGGGCTCACAGGGATCCATTATTAGCAGTGTAGAAAGTTCTCTGTCTCCTGTAGCTGCCTGCCTGATACGCAACACCCATCACAAAACAATGGCCTTAGACAATATGGTTTTGTTTAAACTTTCATGAAATTTGGTTTGTGGAGGTGCTATTGTGAAGGCAAAGTTTTGTTCTGGGGTTTGTGAGGGTAGTTGACAAGCTCAAATTGAGAATTGGTTAACACTCGCAAGGCCGCCAGACGGAACACCAGGACACGTTCTCAAAGCATACACAGACCAGCTGGCAAGTGTGTAATCCCAACATGTTTCAAGCTGACCACCATTGTTTCTGTTCCCAAGAATTCCAAGGTAACCTGCCTAAATGACTATCGCCCCGTAGCACTCACAGCTGTCATTATGAAGTGCTTTGAAAGGCGGGTCATGAGACACATCACACCATCATCCCAGACACCCTGGACCCACTCCAATTAGCATACCGCCCAGCAGATCCACAGACGACACAATCTCAGTTGCACTTCACACTGCCCTCTCCCACCTGGACAAAAGGGGAAATAACTATTTGAAAATGCTGTTCATAAACTACAGCTCAGCGTTCAACATCATTGTCCATCACCAAGCTGTGGACCCTGGGATTGAACACCACCCTCTGTAACTGTTCGGTGGTGAGGGTAGGCAACAACACCTCCGCCACGCTGACTCTCAACACGGGGGACCCTCAAGGGTGTTTGCTTAGTCCCCTCCTGTACTCCCTGTTCACCCTCGACTGTGTAGCCACCCACGACTCCAACACCATCATCAAGTATGCTGACGACACTCTGGTGGTAGGCCTGATCACCGACAACGATGAGACAGCCTACAGGGAGGGGTCAGATATGTCATGGGCCCAAAGATCCTCAAAAAGTCGCACCATGGAGAGCATCTTGACTGGCTGCATCACCGCTTGGTTTAGCAAATGCACCACCCTCGACCGCAAAGCGCTACAGAGGGTGGTGCGGACAGCTGCCATTCAGGACGTGTCAGAGGAAGGCCATAAAAATTGCTGAAGTCTCCAGCCACAGACTGTTCACTCAGCTACCGTCCGGCAAATGGTACTGGAGCGTCAGCTCTCGGACCAACAGGCTCCGAGACCATTTCTACCCCCAAGCCATAAGACAGCTAAATAGTTACCTAATGGTTACCTGGACTATATTCACTGACCCTCTCTTGCAATGACTCTATGCGCACTCACAATACTACACACACACACACACACACACACACACTACATACGCACACACACGCTTACCTTCGACACACATACACACGCATATGGACACAACATCAACACACATTCACACACACTTTTACTCTCATCATATACTGACGCTACTCTGTTCTTTAGTTTACTCTTATTATTATCTATCCTGATGCCTAGTCTCTTTACCCTGCCTTCATGTAGATAAAGTACAGTATCTACCTCATACATCTCTCTGCACATTGATCTGGTAATTGTACTCCCTGTATATTGCTCCATTCTTGTGTATTTTATTCCTCTTGTATTACTATTTTTCTTTTTATTATAAATCTCTGCATCATTGGAAGGGCTCGTAAGAAAGTATTTCATGGTCAAGCCTACACCTGTTGTATTCGGGGCATGTGACAAATACAATTTTGTTAGATTTTTAAGACACCACGGATGCTGGAGGTTTACAGATCAACAAAATACAACTTGTCCATCATAAAGTATGGTTTTCGGTAACCTCCAGCATCCTTGGTCATTTAATGACTCCAAATATTTTATAGGGCTGCAGGAACTTTAACTTTCTGACATTTGACTCAACAGGCAAAAGAGTATTTTTCTGATGTCTTCCCCCCCACCAAGTACAATAGTTAATACTGTATTTCACATGTTATGTTTATGAGAACATTTTAGGAGGGTGGAGTTTGGTATCTGAATGTGGGATAAGGATTACTTAGAATTCCTATTGATAAAGGCGTAGACAATGGCTCATTAAAGCAAACAGCATATCATACCTGTAACGGTTCTCTTGTGGTGAAGGAGAGTCGGACCAAAATGCAGCGTGTAGATTGCGATCCATGTTTAATCAAACAAACGTAACACGAATACACACAAAACACTACAAAACAATAAATGTAACGAAAACCGAAACAGCCTATACTTGTGTCAACTAACACAGCAACAGGAACAAAGACACTAAGGACAATCACCCACACCAAACTCAAAGAATATGGCTGCCTAAATATGGTTCCCAATCAGAGACAACGATAAACACCTGCCTCTGATTGAGAACCACTTCAGACAGCCATAGACTTATCTAGAACACCCCACTAGCTACAATCCCCCATATATACACACCACATACAAAAACCCATGCCACACCCTGGCCTGACCAAATAAATAAAGATAAACACAAAATACTTCAACCAGGGCGTGACAGAACCCCCCCCCCTAAGGTGCGGACTCCCGAACGCACCTCAAAACAAATAGGGAGGGTTCGGGTGGGCGTCTGTCCATGGTGGCGGCTCCGGCGCGGGACGTGGACCCCACTCAATTAATGTCTTAGTCCCCTCTCCTCGCGTCCCTGGATAGTCCACCCTCGCCGCCGACCATGGCCTAGTAGTCCTCACCCAGAAACCCACTGGACTGAGGAGCAGATCGGGACTGAGGGGCAGCTCGGGACTGAGGGGCAGCTCAGGAGTGAGAGGAAGCTCAGGAGTGAGAGGAAGCTCAGGAGTGAGAGGAAGCTCAGGAGTGAGAGGAAGCTCAGGCATGTAGATAAATCTACCAGATCCTGGCTGGCTGGTGGTTTCGGCAGATCCTGGCTGACTGGCAGATCCCGGCTGACTGGCAGATCCTGGCTGACTGGCAGATCCTGGCTGACTGGCGGATACTGGCTGACTGGCGGATACTGGCCGACTGGCGGATACTGGCCGACTGGCAGATCCTGGCCGACTGGCAGTTCTGGCAGATCCCGGCTGACTGGCGGATCTGGAAGAGTCTGGTTGACTAGCAGATCTGGAAGAGTCTGGTTGACTGGCAGATCTGGAAGAGTCTGGCTGACTGGCGGATCTGGAAGAGTCTGGCTGACTGGCGGATCTGGAAGAGTCTGGCTGACTGGCGGATCTGGAAGAGTCTGGCTGACTGGCGGATCTGGAAGAGTCTGGCTGACTGGCAGATCTGGAAGAGTCTGGTTGAGTGGCAGATCTGGAAGAGTCTGGCTGACTGGCGGATCTGGAAGAGTCTGGCTGACTGGCAGATCTGGAAGAGTCTGGCTGACTGGCGGATCCTGGCAGACTGAAAGATCTGGCTGCTCCATGCTGACTGGCGGCTCTGGCTGCTCCACGCTGACTGGCAGCTCTGGCTGCTCCATGTAGGCTGACAGCTCTGGCGGCTTCTTACAGACTGGCAGCTCTGGCGGCTCCGTGCAGACTGGCAGCTCCTTGCAGACTGGCAGCTCCTTACAGACTGGCAGCTCCTTGCAGACTGGCAGCTCCTTGCAGACTGGCAGCTCCGTGCAGACTGGCAGCTCCGTGCAGACTGGCAGCTCCGTGCAGACTGGCAGCTTCTTGCAGACTGGCAGCTTCTTGCAGACTGGCAGCTTCTTGCAGACTGGCAGCTCCTTGCAGACTGACAGCTCTGGCTGCTCCATGCAGACTGACATCTCTGGCTGCTTCATGCAGACTGACAGCTCTGACTGCTCCATGCAGACTGACAGCGCTGACTGCTCCATGCAGACTGACAGCTCTGGCTGCTTCATGCAAACTGACAGCTCTGGCTGCTCCATGCAAACTGACAGCTCTGGCTGCTTCATGCAAACTGACAGCTCTGGCTGCTCCATGCAGACTGACAGCTCTGGCTGCTTCATGCAGACTGGCAGCTCTGGCTGCGCTGAACAGGCGGGAGACTCCGGCAGCGCTGTAGAGGAGGAAGGCTCTGGCTGTGCTGAACAGGCGGGAGACTCCTGCAGCGCTGTGTCGGAGGAAGGCTCTGGCTGCGCTGAACAGGCAGGAGACTCCGGCAGCGCTGGAGATGAGGAAAGCTCTAACAGCGCTAGATAGGCGGGAGACTCCGGCAGCGCAGGAGAGGAGAAAGGCTCCAACAGCGCTGGAGAGGCGAGGCGCACTGTAGGCCTGATGCGTGGTGCTGGTACTGGTGGTACTGGACCGAGGACACGCACAGGAAGCCTGGTGCGGGGAGCTGCTACCGGAGGGCTGGGGTGTGGAGGTGGTACTGGATAGACCGGACCGTGCAGGCGCACTGGAGCTCTTGAGCACCGAGCCTGCCCAACCTTACCTGGCTCGATGCCCACTCTAGCCCGGCCGATCCGAGGAGCTGGAATATACCTCACCGGGCTATGCACCCGCACTGGGGACACCGTGCGCACCACTGCATAACACGGTGCCTGCCCGGTCTCTCTAGCCCCCCGGTAAGCACAGGGAGTTTGCGCAGGTCTCCTACCTGGCGTAGCCATACTCCCTGTGAGCCCCCCCCCAAGAATTTTTTGGGGCTGACCCCCGGGCTTCCATCCGCTCTGCCGTGCTAGCTCCTCATAATGCCGCCTCTCTGCTTTTGCTGTCTCCAGCTCGGCTTTGGGGAGACAATCATCTCCAGGCTGATCCCAGGGTCCTTTACCGTCCAGTTCCTCCTCCCATGTCCATTTCTCCAGGTGGTGCAACCTCTCCCACTGTAGCTGCTGCTGCTCCTGCTGCTGCTGCCTCTGTTGCCTCTTCTCCTGTTGCACCTTTGGGCGGCTACACTCCCCTGGTTTAGCCCAGGGTCCTCTCCCATCGAGGATCTCCTCCCATGTCCAGAAATCCTTCTTACGCATCTCCTCTTTGGGCTGCTCCTGCCTGTTGACACGCTGCTTGGTCCGTTTGTGGTGGGTGATTCTGTAACGGTTCTCTTGTGGTGAAGGAGAGTCGGACCAAAATGCAGCGTGTAGATTGCGATCCATGTTTAATCAAACAAACGTAACACGAATACACACAAAACACTACAAAACAATAAACGTAACGAAAACCGAAACAGCCTATACTTGTGTCAACTAACACAGCAACAGGAACAAAGACACTAAGGACAATCACCCACACCAAACTCAAAGAATATGGCTGCCTAAATATGGTTCCCAATCAGAGACAACGATAAACACCTGCCTCTGATTGAGAACCACTTCAGACAGCCATAGACTTATCTAGAACACCCCACTAGCTACAATCCCAATACATACACACCACATACAAAAACCCATGCCACACCCTGGCCTGACCAAATAAATAAAGATAAGCACAAAATACTTCGACCAGGGCGTGACAATACCTGCTTGCTGGCAAATGAGTAATCAAACTAGTAAAACTGCTGATACACTGGGAGTGTCTTAGGATAAGTTAAAGATCTTGCTTATGTAATCTTATATATATATATATTAGTATACACTGAGTGTACAAAACATTAGGAACAACTTCCTAATATTGAGTTGCACTCAAAACAGCCTCAATTCGTCGGGGTCATGGACTCTACAAACTGTCGAAAGCGTTACACAGGGATGCTTGCCCATGTTGACTACAATGCTTCACACCGTTGTGTCAAGTTGGCTGGATGTCTTTCGGGTGGTGGACCATTCGTGAAACACACGGGACACTTTTGAGTGTGAAAATCCCAGCAGCGTGGCAGTTCTTGACTCACTCAAATGTGTGCGCCAGGCACCTACTACCATAACCCATTCTATGGCACTTAAATATTTAGTCTTGACAATTCACCCTCTGATAGACACATATACACAATCCATGTCTCAATTGTCTCAAGGCTTAAAAATCCTTCTTTAACCTGCCTTCTCCCCTTCATCTACACTGATTGAAGTGGATTTAACAGGTGACATCAATAAGGGATCATATCTTTCACGTGAATTCACCTGGTCAGTCTATGGCATGGAAAGAGTAGATGTCCTTAATGTTTTGTACACTCAGTGTTTAATGGCTTAACACAAGTTGAGTCTCAGTGATGTTACATCTCAGTGGAAGTACTTTTGTCCCAATACTTTTGGTCCCCTAAAACGGTGGGACTACTACAGTGGTTCTCCCTTTAAAAGTTTTGAGCTTATGCCGTGACCATTTGTGGTAGATGGTGGCAGATTGTGGTAAATTGCATCATTCTGGCAACAACGGCTGACATTTAAATAACGTGCCATAAAATTCTGCGGCACCCCGCAAGCTGTGCTGCAGTACACGGCAACTTTTAAAGGAAGAACCACTGTATGTACAAAAAGTGCAGTAACTAAAGCTGACAGTCTGCACTTTAACCTCATAGTCATTGTATCATTTCAAATCCAAAGTGCTGGAGTACAGATAGATATGTATAGATTGCGTCAGGATTACTGTTAAAGTGCTATTTGGATTGTTAATTGGATTTGCTCCATTATTTATTGATTTCTTGTTCTTTCTATTTTTAATTGATTAATTGTGTACCTGTTTGACATTTTACTGCATTGTTAGGAGCTAGTAACATAAGCATTTCGCTGCACCAACTATAACATCTGCTAAACTGTGTACGCGACCAAAACATTTAGAATTGATTAGTATGATGGAAAATTGCTTCCTTTTCGGGTAGAGTAAAAACATACCTTTTTCCAAGCTGCAGCGATGCACTCATGCAGGCCATAGGGCCTGAGCACCTGCAGTCCTTCACATGTGTTGTACATCTGCCGACACACGAAGATGAAGGCCCCGCTTACGCCATATGATGTCTCTGCATTCCGTAACAATGGCAGCTCTTTAGCCAGGAGCCTCTGGGTGAACTGAACGATTACATGGGCAGCTGAAATACTAGACCACAAATAAAACACCCTGATCGATTACATGAGCCGTCACTCATACTGGTATACCATTCAAATGTTTGATGTATAAGGATTAAGAATCCAACATAAATTGTTGTGCTCTGTAAGTACACGAGAAAAAACGTCATACTTTTTTAGTACACTTAAGATGCTGAAAGTGCAATATTCATAATAATAAACAATGAATAAGTACCCTGTGTATAAAATAAGTTTTTACTTACCCTTCCCCCTCACCAGAAACTATATTTCTTTCATCTAAGAAAAGTGATAATCCTCGCTCAGTGGTGGCAATTCTTGCGAGAGTGTCTGCTATATGAATCAATGTAGTTTCTGGGGAGTTTAATTTAGCCTGTGACACAAAACACTTAATTGAAATGGCTTTGGGCACATTGCAGAATTAATACAAAATAACACAGACAACTCATACAGTGCAAATGTAACTAACTTACCACATACCATCAACACATTTCTACAATACTAATAAACATCATGCTGGGGATGTTGGTTCATTCATTTGTATATAGAACTGAAATATTGTATAAATAAACACTTGGATTTACCCCAGTTTACACTGCATTACATATATTGAATAAATACAGGTTTATAACCATTAGAGCTGAGAGATTGTATTATTTTAGTGTAGTTATTTAGTGATACTGTACCAAGTAACCTAAAATGCAACAGATGCTTTATGCTGACCTGCTTTATACTGACCTGCTTTATGCTGACCTGTTTTATACTGACCTGCTTTATGCTGATCTGCTTTATACTGACCTGTTTTATACTGACCTGCTTTATGCTGATCTGCTTTATACTGACCTGCTTTATGCTGACCTGCTTTATGCTGACCTGTTTTATGCTGACCTGCTTTATAATGACTTGTTTTATACTGACCTGCTTTATACTGACCTGTTTTATACTGACCTGCTTTATACTGACCTGCTTTATACTGACCTGTTTTCCTTTGAGCAGGGTGATGATGGGTGCCAGCAGTGTCTCTATGACAGGGGTTTGGTAAAGGCACTCTACTGCACACTCTGTGCGGTCACTCAGGGTCCTCAGCAACTCCATTACAAGAGTGGTGGGAGAGAGAGTGTCTAGAAACACAATTGCAACGACACACATGCAGACATGCATAAAAACCCACCCACACAAACACACGGGACAGCTCAGTTTAAGATTTTACGACACAGCAACAAAAATTCCTAAGTATCAGTAATCATTATTTGAACAAAGACCATGAAAGATATGTTTATTTTAAGCTATAGTTTGTGGCTTTAGCTGTGGAGCACTGGCAAAGGACATGCTGTTAGACAGGGAAGGTACATTACTATTGATCATTTAACTGGGGTAAAGGTATTGTAGTGTTGCTCATGAAAGTGAAGGGGCAATAAAATGGGTGTTGGTGTCACCAACAGATAATATACAATGAGTGTACAAAACATTGAGGACACCTTCCTAATATTGAGTTGTGCCTGGCACCTACTACCATACCCTGTTCAAAGGCACTTAAATATTTTGTCTTGCCCATTCCCCCTCCGAATGGCACTCATACACAATCCATGTCTCAATTGCCTCAATGCTTAAAAATGATTCTATATCCCGTCTCCTCCACTTCATCTACACTGATTGTAGTGGATTTAACAGGTGACATCAATCGTAGCTTTCACCTGGATTCACCCGGTCAGTCTGTATCATAGAAAAAGATGTAGTACACTCAGTGTATAACGGCTCAACACAAGTTGAGTCTCAGTGATGTTATCTCTCATCTCAGTGAGTATCACAGTGTCACCTTAACAAAGGTCTGACAGACACAAAGTGGGTGTACTCTAGAATACACATATCAAGATAAAGGGCTGTCATAAAAACTAAGCCACATACTGGAGTATCTGAGTTGTTCCACCAAATTGGGTGCCTTTGAGTAGTGTAACTTGGGCAAAAACAAACTTAGATTTCACGTCATTTTTACATTCTGTCACAAAGAACTAAATCTTAAAAAACACCGTTTCCCATCTCTCGAGGTGAGAACAGCCATAAATCCCCTTGTGACAGGGGAATTGGAAGTTTGCTGTGGGCAACAGGGAGGGGTAATTGAAAGAAAGCTTCACAAAAATGTCTTTATTGTTAAAACATTCCTAGCTTGTCTATCTATGGGTAGCAAGGGTTGACAAGTTATGTTTGACCCTCTCACTTTTCAACCACAAAATACCAGAACACAGACAACAACAAAAACAGAGAACCAGCTCAGCTGCTTTTACACTGTGATGTAAGGATTAGATGTTCAATGTTATTTTAAAATATATATTTAACAATAAATACTTTCACCACATTAAAACAAGAGTTCAGTTCACGTAACAGGGTTGACCTTAAAATGAGGGACAGACAGACGTGAACGACGAAATAAATAATACTACTCAGAAATGACTTTGTCAAAGCAGCAAAAGAACTAGGGCCGATGAAGGTGGGGGGGAAAAAAGTCTTCCTAGAAGTCACAAAGGGTGCACCGGGGGACATATCAAAATGCTGCATTTTGGGACTTTAGCCAGACTTCAGTCATTATAAAAATCTGATGTATTGAATTCTCCATGTGGTCTATATTAAAGGGCACGTCCATTAATATAACTAGCTTTTAAATGCAATATTAAAATATCAAAGGGATGCAAAAGGCACTCATTCCGTGGAACAACTCATCTGTTGTTGCACCTTCTTGCATAGTTAAGTCATCATCTTAATGAGAGGGTGAGAAGCATGTGTAAAAGAAGGCTGGATAGTGAGTCAAGGGATGGGAGAGGCAACGTGAACCACACCTGCATGTGATGAGTCACTGTGAGGAGGCTTGGGGTGTTGGTACATGATGCTAATCAGAATGACAAGCAAGTCTGTCAGACTGACTGGATCTGTAAGAAAATGACACGTGTCAGACAGTTAAGGTGGCAACCAAGAGTAATGCAACAGCTCTTCCTCCAGGATGGGGGTCAACGCAACTTCTGTGAAATAACTGTCAAACTACGCTTTTTTTCCCCATTTAAAAAAAAAGTATTCACTTCTGTTCATACCTTTGCGGTTCCACACTGTGACGGGAAAGAGCTTTCTCCCATTAGTGTACATGAGAAGCCTTCCAAGCACACATAATGAGTGAACGAAATACATATATTCCAGCTCCTTGGTAGTGTAGAGAGTCCTTTGAGCAGTGCCTGGACAGAAACAAGATTATGCTTCAACAGTGGGAACAAAAGAGATAACATGCTGTCTAAACTCCTTTAACATTTATTCAGGTGAAACTCCATTCACGACATGTAACAAATAGCATGCTGATGTAATTTGATATGAAACATAATACAATTTCTTCACCAACCTATCTTTTAGCATACGCTGAAACAATAAAACACTACGGGCAGTGCTGATAATACAGGTTCAAACAAGGGACAAAAAAAGCCTTTTGTACAATCACTGACAACGGGGTCAGTTTATCTGTGTTCATCCAATGCAAGGTCAAGAACGCAGCCTCACTCTACGGCAGAGCTGCCCCACAGAAGACAACACGAGGCACGCTCTGTTTTAAGGAGAACTATAAGGGAGAGAGACATTAGGCATCTTTTTTATTAGGCCTTCCATTCTATACATGAGGCTGTAGGAAATATCAATGGCACTGTATTCAGGAGAAACAGCGTATGGGAGAGAAATAGTGGGCCATTCTTAGGTCTCAGTGGATATAGCATTGGGAGAGGAGAGAGAAGCTAGTCTGAAATAGAATACAGGCTTAGGAAAAGTTTTTTTCAAAAAGCCTAAGGGATGCTTAAATCATTTCTGCACTTCCATAACCCCAGTCTCCCTTACCTAATTACCTCCTACATAGCTTACAATTAGTTGTTTAGCACAATCATGGTGTTGTCCCGCCTACACCCGCTCCCCATCTCCAGGGCTTGACGTCGCCGGTCTACTAATCACCGGTCCTGGCAACCATCATTACCCACACCCGCTCTCCATCATTACCCACACCCGCTCTCCATCATTACCCACACCCGCTCTCCATCATTACCCACACCCGCTCTCCATCATTTCCACACCCACTCCCCATCATTACCCACACCCACTCCCCATCATTACCCAGACCCGCTCTCCATCATTACCCACAACTGCTCCCATCATTACCCACACCCGCTCCCCATCATTATCCACACCCGCTCCCCAATATTACCCACACCCGCACCCCATCATTACCCACACCTGCTCCCCATCATTACACCCTCCCCATCATTACCCACACCCGCTCCCCATCATTACCCACACCCCATCACTACCCACACCTGCATACCATCATTACCCAGACCCGCTCTCCATCATTACCCACAACCGCTCTCCATCATTACCCACACCCGCTCCCCATCATTATCCACACCCGTTCCCCAATATTACCCACACCTGGACTTCTTCATCACCTTGATTACCTTCCCTTTATTTAGCTTTCAGTAGCCTCAGTCATCAGGCAGAATTGGTTTGTTTTCACGTTCAGTACACTACTCCTGGTTTGTTCACCTGCCTTGTCTTATTATTAAACTCTCTTTCTACACCTGCTTCCTGACTCCCTACATATTCATTACAGGTGAGCTCCAGTTCACACAAGTCATTCTTTGTATCATGGACCAAATGATAATCTGGGCTTCTCAAGACTCAAAAGACCAGACTTGAATATACTCTGGCTGCTGTTATAGACATTTTGCTATTCTACTCCCTGAGCTTGGCCAGTCAGTGATTTCCTCCATCCCCACCATCCCTAACAGTATTTCACTATGCAGCTCCTCTGTTCTTCCCCAGACTACACAGTATACACAGTGGTAATCTCTTTCAAAGCATGGGAGAACTCCTCGGCCCTGGCGATAGATAGATAGCAGCAGAGCCATCGGGCCTGGAGAGGAGGAGGACAGACTGTAAGACCACAGACAGAGGAAAACAAACCACCGGGTGTCTGATAACTGCAGATACGGGCCGCCTCAACAAGACTTGACTTATTCAGCATCTAAACACCCCACACACAGTGGGATAAGGAGGTGTGTGAACCAGGTGAATAGGGAGAGGTGGAGATGAGCTGGGAGGGAGGGCCTGTCGCCTGCATTGAGTTCTCAAGGGATGTACAGCAGGTGAAAAGCCACAGAAAAAGCTATTAGCCTCTAATGATTAAAATGTCCTGTGTAATAATTAGAAATGTTCTCCAACAACCAAATACACTGCTCAAAAAAATAAAGGGAACACTTAAACAACACAATGTAACTCCAAGTCAATCACACTTCTGTGAAATCAAACTGTCCACTTAGGAAGCAACACTGATTGACAATAAATTTCACATGCTGTTGTGCAAATGGAATAGACAACAGGCGGAAATTATAGGCAATTAGCAAGACACCCCCAATAAAGGAGTGGTTCTGCAGGTGGGGACCACAGACCACTTCTCAGTTCCTATGCTTCCTGGCTGATGTTTTGGTCACTTTTGAATGCTGGCGGTGCTTTCACTCTATTGGTAGCATGAGATGGAGTCTACAACCCACACAAGTGGCTCAGGTAGTGCAGGTCATCCAGGATGGCACATCAATGCGAGCTATGGCAAGAAGGTTTGCTGTGTCTGTCAGCGTAGTGTCCAGAGCATGGAGGCGCTACCAGGAGACAGGCCAGTACATCAGGAGACGTGGAGGAGGCCGTAGGAGGGCAACAACCCAGCAGCAGGACCGCTTCTGTGCTCTTCACAGAAGAAAGCAGGTTCACACTGAGCACATGTGACAGACGTGACAGTCTGGAGACACTGTGGAGAACGTTCTGCTGCCTGCAACATCCTCCAGCATGACCGGTTTGGTGGTGGGTCAGTCATGGTGTGGGGTGGCATTTCTTTGGGGAGCCGCACAGCCCTCCATGTGCTCGCCAGAGGTAGACTGACTGCCATTAGGTACCGAGATGAGATCCTCAGACCCCTTGTGAGACCATATGCTGGTGCGGTTGGCCCTGGGTTCCTCCTAATGCAAGACAATGCTAGACCTCATGTGGCTGGAGTGTGTCAGGAGTTCCTGCAAGAGAAAGGCATTGATGCTATGGACTGGCCCGCCCGTTCCCCAGACCTGAATCCAATTGAGCACATCTGGGACATCATGTCTCGCTCCATCCACCAACGCCACGTTGCACCACAGACTGTCCAGGAGTTGGCGGATGCTTTAGTCCAGGTCTGGGAGATCCCTCAGGAGACCATCCGTCACCTCATCAGTAGCATGCTCAGGCGTTGTAGGGAGGTCATACAGTCACGTGGAGGCCACACACACTACTGAGCCTCATTTTGACTTGTTTTAAGGACATTACATCAAAGTTGGATCAGCCTGTAGTGTGGTTTTCCACTTTAATTTTGAGTGTGACTCCAAATCCAGACCTCCATGGGTTGATAAATTTGATTTCCATTGATCGTTTTTGTGTGATTTTGTTGTCAGCACATTCAACTATGTAAAGAAAAAAGTATTTAATAAGAATATTTCATTCATTCAGATCTAGGATGTGTTATTTTAGTGTTCCCTTTATTTGTTTTGAGCAGTGTACAAAATAGGTCTACATGTTGGTTATTGGTGTTGTGCTACAGTAGATCTTGGTTACAATATAATTTGAATAGAATGGAGAAATACCAGTGTAGATGAAAGTTTAATTTACCGATGTGCTGGTGCTCCATAGAGTGGATGACCTCAGCCGTCTCATCTCTGACTGGGTCACAGGAGTCATGATAATGAATGCACTGCTGAAGAGCTGCCACAATCTGGGATAGAACAGCGCTCATTACAATCATCAAAGGAATGTTGAAAACACTGAAAAAATACAACTGAAGACCTGTAAAGTAAATAATTTGTTTGAGGGTAATACATTTCCCAGCACTCTACCTGCGAATAGAATATAACTAGATATATAGAAAGTTTAATGTCTTCAACATTCATCAACTGTATACTGCAAGACAATAGCTATAAAGGCAATCTAGACTTTAATCTTAATAAAACTGGAAACAAATGTATTATCACGAAGGAGGACAATCAGAGACAATCATCAGCTCATCATCAATCGCGTCACCACCACCCTCACTGTCACAGAACCATAAAGATGAGTCATCACTCACTCACCAGAGACTTGTACTTCCTCTCCAGGAGCCTAAAGACCACGGTCCTGCTGTAGTAACCATGCTGGAAGAGACAGGAATGTCATCATATTCACCTAGCACTGACAATTGGTTTGACTACTTATGGGGGGGATTGTTTTTTTGTGGTGTTTAGAGAAGGTTAATATTGTGCTCACCATCCACTTCTTAAACCAGGTGGCTTTGATATCCAGTAAGGCAATGAGGTGCATGGGCTTCAAGGCTTTCTCTGACCCTTGTGTCTCTAACCCGTGTTCAGGGTTTATGGACAGGAGGGAGAAAGTACTCTCTATTATCTCCTCCATGTACCTAGTGACAGAAAGAAGATACTAAATCTAATTCTAGATTAAACTATTCATTTGGATCACTTCATAAAATAGAACAAACATCTCACTTCTCTGGGTGCCGAATCCAAAAGGTTGTTACTTCCTTCTGAAAATCATTCATTAATCGCATCTGGCAAAAAAAACACAAAAAAAAAGTATAAGAATGACATAATTTTCAAATAGGTATAACTGCCATGAAAGTATCCCATTAGAGAGGGTGCATACTTGTTTTAAGAGACGGGTAATGTCCTGTCTGTTTACATCAATCCCCGCTGATCCAGTAGGGAGGCTCAATTTATGGTACAGGAAGTCAGACTCCAGACTTTTGGCTATTTATCAGAAGGCAAAATATGTATTATCCACATCAGACTGATTTTTTTTTTTAAACAATACATTTCAGAAACATATATGGGAAAAACAAATGAATTACCTAAACTGGTGTAGATCTCCCTTGTTACATTCAGTGGCGAACAGGAGAATGTTTTTGCAAAAAAGCGCAGGACCTTATCCTGAGTAGAGAGTAAACAAAATAATACTGAGAAATCTGAGGAGAGAAACAGACAACCTTTGGGAAATAGGACTCATACAAATGTGAATTGTTGCAATTTCACTGTGACAAATGTTCATCAGACTGAAAAAAACTAAAGTTGACCACAAGTTCCCTGGGGGGTGAATTCCCATATCAGAGTATCCTTTTCTATTTATGGACCTTGTATTCATCTGAGGTTTCAAATGTCTACTCTAAGTATGCCTACAAGAAATACCGATAATGTGTAACTATACTATAGGCTTACTTTACTTTGAGTTAATATATTAGAAATCATCAGTTGCCAAACTGAGCTGGCCAGCTCTTTTCCTTGTATAAGCAAAACAAGGATGACAGTATTCATTCTCCTTTGTTGGCTCTTTAATATGATTTTCAAAATGTCACAAGACAGGCATCTCTCTGAGAACATGTTATCTGCACTCATAGGAGCCAACCTTTCTGTGAGCATTATTCAGTGACTTACACTGAGGTCAGGGTCTGGGTCAGCCAAGGCAGCAGAGAGGTTCCTGCGCAGGCCACTCCAACTCTCACAGCTTAGCACATCCGAGGGCGGGGCACAGCACAGAGCCTGCAGGGCCTCCCAGCGCACCTGCACAACACATCACTCTCACTCTCAGGGACCACACAACATTGGCTCCAATCAATTAAATCTCTGCCGCTAGTAATAACCTAGCAAATTATACAGGATAGAAATCATATTGAAATCCTTTTACCTCTTTAGGCCTACCAGGGTCAAGCTTTTCAGCAAGAACTTGCAGCTGTTCTTGTTTGATAAATGCATAACTCTGTATGGAAACATGGAAGCATTTGCAACTGTAGTTAATGTGTAATTACTGTACATTCCCTTTTTTGAGCTTGGTAAGCTAAAATTAGACAGCATAAATTACACTGATTACAAACGCAACTCAGAGGCAACACAAACAAATGTAGCCTATAACATAATGATTTACACATTTAATAGTATTACTTATCCAAACCAAAATAAATATGTTAATAAGGTATAATGATACTGTTCTGATAGTGTATAAAAAGCCATTCAGTGGATAGTTGGGTGGATCCTCACTTTGTCCCAGCCTAGATTAAACCCCCTATAAATCAATATGAACTCTGCCAGCACAAACGAAAACACATCATGCGTTTATATAGCAATACTGAGTAGCAGACCACAAAGTTGCAGACCAAATTCAATTAGGGCATCAAAAGTGACTTGTAGGCTATTTATTTTACATGCTATTACCTGATTGAAGGATGAATCACTGTCGGAGCAGTTGTCTGTGTAATGGCTGTTTGACTGCTGATGTTGGCTCTCCCTGTGCATCTCCTCCTTTCTCAGTTGGTCCTCTTCAAATTTATTAATCAAAGATTCAACGACTACCATCATCGTGTTCTTCAATGTCTGCATCATTTGCTTGTATCTACACATGAGAAAGTAAATGTGATGGGGTGAATGCAATGCCATATCTAGTCTACACTCCTGCTTCAAGATTGTATTCGTTGTGAAGCATACAAGCACATACAGACTCCCCCTGTAAGCAGTGGAATATTCGGTGAAAGAAGTGGCGAGTCATGTTAGTCATCTCGTCTTCACTGGGAATGCTTAATTAATGGACACTGGAAAGAGACACCATACATACTCTCCAGATTCTCTAGTCTTCCTTGTAACAGCATGGACCAAGGTGTCCTGAACAGACCCAACAGCATATCCCTCCCCTCGGGCACAGCTCTCTGTCTCCTCCTCGATGACTGCTCCCAGAGAGCTTTCCACATACTGCCGCAGGTACTTAACAAATTCATAACTAAAAAAAGAGACCAATAATAAACAAGAATGATATGAAAATGGACACAAATTACTACAGATTTGATGGGAACAATCGAGAAAGCAATTTATTTCTGAATACTTATGGAAGTTCTTGTCTGTCTCCTCCAGATGAAGCAAGATTTCCTCTGCACATTCAATGGATGGTGCACCAGAGATTCTGTCTTTGATGCTTTTTAGAAGTTGCCTCAAAAGAGACTGAAGTTCAGCCTCAGCCTCAGCTGAGAACTGAGACATGGTCTTGATGTGGATTCACTCTTCTCTGCAGAAATACTGTAACGTTATCTGCAGAATTCAGATTAGAATGTGCCAACTTTGTTATCTAGCTAGCTACTACAGCGCTTCTTCAATGCGATAACTAGCTAGTTAGACAAGCGATGTGGTTGTATTAAAAACCCGTACACGCATTGTATTGCTATGTAGCTAGTTGATGGTGTGTTGACATTTCTGCAATTAGGGCACTAACATAGTTTGCTAACGACGGTAGCGAACGTTAGCTTGCTAGCAACGAAGGAAATTAGATAAAGTCCTTTGCATGACCTAACTTCGTTCAACATTTCCCCAAACCATTGCAAATGTATCACATTGTAATAAACGGTGTAAGACTTACTAGCTACATATGGTACAGCGTATTTAGTCATTATAGCTAACGTTAGCTAGTTGAATAGTTTGTAAACATTTCGAACCTGCTGCAGCTTGGCTCGACCACTGTCTCTATGGAAACAGGTAGCTAGCTCACACTCGTGCATTGTGGGATATTCAAAGCAGATGAAGGTCACAGACAAAGATGATGCTGAGAAAAAGGTTGCAAACAAACACCAATGGTGAACGATGTTTAAGGATGTTTGAATTTTTATGGAGTTAATATTGACAATGATGATATGGAATAAATTACAGCTACTACTTGTAAAAGGGTTTCAGACGTTATGCTTGTTACTGTGCCTTTAAATCCCGTTCCTGTGTTAGGTGTCACATGGTCCCCATGTTTACAATCCCTTCCGGGAAAGGAGCGTCTGTCAAAAGCCAAACTAGCTCAAGATTGCACCTGTCAGAACTGCTATTTACCTAGATGGCATAATACGAGACACAATTGTACTAAGTATCAAGTCAAGTATATAATCAGAAAAGCGTTAGCTGGCTTATTGAGGTACATAAGTAATACAGATTGGCTAGGATTGGAAACCATTGTCTGTAGTTTTTAGTTTAGCTAGCTAAATACCAACCCGTGACTGCTATGGCTGCTGTTGACAGTTTTGAGCTTTTGTACAAAGAAATTGCTCGGTCATGCAATTCATGTGTGGAAACCCTAGCCGTTGTGGGTGCTCTGTATACAGCCAGCAAAGCTGTCATCCTCGTGCGGGACTGCTACAGCTTTGTCAGGGTGCATTTCCTTCCCCGACTGATGCCAAGCACGCGCCTTGGCCGCCGTTTTGGTGAATGGGCTGTCATTTATGGTAAGGTAAATGCAATAGAATAGACAGAGAATAATTCCACAGTTCACATAAAGGGTTTTTATGTTGTGGTTCTCATCATGTCTTCTATGCCCATGTATTGCAGGTGCTTCAGAGGCCATAGGGAAAGCCTATGCAGAGGAGCTTGCCAGGCAGGGCATCTGCATCATCCTGATAAGCCAAGAGGGTGCCAGTGTCAGTGACACAGCCAAGGCCATATCTGAGACTCACAGAGTAGATACAATGGTGCTTGTGGCAGACTTCAGTCAGGGCCATGCAGCTTGCAAGCCTGTCAAAGATGCATTGCGGGACAAAGACATAGGCTTTCTAGTTAACTGTGTGGATGACTCCCTTCGCAACTCGCCAAACTTTACTGGCCTGTCTGAAGACCTGTTATGGGACGTAATCAACAGAAATATTGCTGCCACCACACTGATGACGCGCCTGGTTCTACCTGGCATGGTAGAGAGGAGACGTGGAGCAGTAGTGAACATCTCTTCTGGGGCATGTTATAGACCCTCTCCAAGCAAAGCTGCTCTCTCTGCGTCTACGGTCAGATTCTACACACACACACACCCTATTAGGTGTGTGTGTGTGTGTGTGTGTGTGTGTGTGTGTGTGTGTGTGTGTGTGTGTGTGTGTGTGTGTGTGTGTGTGTGTGTGTGATGACATTCATGTTTTTAAATGCATTGTGGCCTACTGTTTTGTTGTACTGAAATGGCTGTGATTCTTCTCTTTTTTTCTCTCAGGCTTACCTTGACAACTTTTCCCGTGCTCTGCACCATGAATATGGTCGTCAGGGAGTCTTTGTGCAAAGTCTGGTACCTTTCCAAGTGGCACCCCATGGAGCATCAGCAGGCGGGTGGCTAATACCGCAGTCAGACGTGTATGCCCGTCATGCCATCTCCACCCTGGGCATCTCACACAGGACCACAGGCTATTGGCCTCATACACTGCAGGTACACAGATCAGTACTGATTTAAAATGGGTCTTGGTAGAGTTGAGGGATAGACATTTAGTAGCCATAGTCCATTTTAAACTATAGACTAACCATGACTCTCTTGTTGGTGTTCTCTTTTCCAGTTTCGACTTGTGCAGTCAATGCCCGAATGGATTTGGGTCTTGGGGTCACGTATGCTCACAAGCTCATGCTGAAAGTTCTCCAGAAACAGAACTCCAGCCACTGAACACATGACAACAACGTTATGCATTGCTGGTAGTCATACAGTCATCATACAGATGATATTACACTAGTGAGTGAATTAGTTTGTGTAATGATTGTATCTTGAATTGCATAACAAAATTATATTTATTCATAGTTTACAATAACACTAAAGAATCTCCAGGAGTGTAGTGCCCAAATTATGTTAATGACGTCCGTGACATGCACAGATATGGGAGGTGATGGAGATATTTTTTGCAGTGATTTGAGGTTTATTTGACCAACTGTGATCACTGAGGTGTTTAACTGGCATTCCTATGTAAAGAGTTGTTTTGGTACAACTGACAGTATACTTGAGAATAGATTTTGAAATGGGTTCTTTTTTATTTAGTGATGTGCTGTGATTATACTTATTGGTGATATGATTGCAGAAACAACTTGTGTGCTCTTGAATGACTTTTCATGTAGTCGATGCTTGGTGAATATGCATATGTAATGCATAGCATAATAAAAAAATGTATCTCAATAAAGAGGGTCCTTACTAGATAACGATTTGTTGATGTACTTGATCAGGGTTTCATTTTTGAACATAACATATCTATGTTTTTAACAACAAAG
The DNA here is from genome assembly GCF_018296145.1 of Oncorhynchus tshawytscha. Taxonomy (NCBI): domain Eukaryota; kingdom Metazoa; phylum Chordata; class Actinopteri; order Salmoniformes; family Salmonidae; genus Oncorhynchus; species Oncorhynchus tshawytscha. The sequence continues at coordinate 15,737,572 of NC_056446.1, read as the reverse complement.
ATAAGATAGTTTTGTAAATCATTTCTATTTAGAAAGATCAACCATCTTGACATATGTAACATTATTTAGAAAAAATGTGGTCAGTCATTGTCTGTAATCCTCACAAGGACATGTGAAGCAAAGTCTGCTGTTAAAAACAAAACAATTGATGGAAGAATTGGAAAGTAACAACTGACAAAGAAATGGCAAAATGTCTAATTATTAGACACATAAAATGCATATTGTGTATGAAAATCAATATTTGATATGTAGTCAATTCAATATTGTTGCAGGTTGGCACTGTCTCACTTTTGTTTGTTTTTAAAGCTTAATGTCTCGGATATTGGCATACCCTGCCTCTATGTTTGGTATACAGTAGATATACAGTAGATATCATATGAACCTAAATGATCATTTTATGGTTTCACCTTGGGCAACAACACTACCACAGGTTATTGAATGGTGTCATGACTAAGAGGTGGGATATGTAGTCTTTGTTGTGGTTTGGATGGTGCCTCCATAAGAGGGGAAGGTTGAGAGGATTCTCGGCTTCACTCTGACATCACCCTCCTGAGAGACTGAGAGCTCCAGACTTTCTGCAAGTCTTGTCCGTTGGTAAGTTGAAAAAGCAAGCAATTGACTTATGATTATTACACAATCAAATACCAGGTTTGTGAAAATTGCATTCATGACATTAGAAAGTGAGATGTAATGGTCTCTTCTTTTATTACGAAAATGCAAAGGTCTCTTAAAATAGTTAAGTGCATTGCCTCTGATTGGTAATACTATACTAGACAGTCATAATGCATAGACAGTGAGGTTAATCAATTGAAATGTACATTAAAGGGATATTTTGTAAGGGTTGATGAGATTTGCTGACCATGACTAAAAAGTAATGACATAGCCTATAATTATAGTATTTATAACATGTGAACATATCTGTGTAACAATACTTAGACTACGCGTACATCTTTGATGAAAAACTATCTGTAGTGAGAGGTTTTTCCTCAGAAAATGTTGATCGGCAAAGATTCAATTTTGAGTATGCGTTCAGTAAATTACCCTGAATTAAATTGTGGCACAGGAAACTGCAATGGAAAAGGCAGGAAATAATTGTAATGTCTTGTGCCTCCTGAATAAAGCAATCAATGTTTGGGGGTTTAACAAGGTCAGGTCCTTGGTTCCCACCAGATTGCAAAGGTCTGTTATTGTAATGGCTCCTGATATCTGGGCCTCATGGGCCTTCACTTATCAATGTACTCAATGGTTCAAATTAACCCATAAAGTCCTTGATTGACAAATCACTGATACATTTGAATTAGTACAGTTTACTTCATGCTGTTATGAGATCTATTTATTCTCTAAAACATTGCTTAAAACATTAAAAACATTTGACAGTTGTAGTCATAACAGTAATCCACCATGTGATAAATCAATGATATGTTTTTCCACAGCAAACTGTCTAACTGATCGAAATGGGTGAATGGGACTTGCTGGGCCGGCTGCTGGACAAAGTGCAGTCCCACTCCACGGTCATAGGGAAGATCTGGCTAACGGTCCTGTTTGTCTTCAGGATCCTGGTCCTTGGGTCCGGGGCAGAGAAGGTGTGGGGGGACGAGCAGTCAGACTTCGTCTGTAACACAGACCAGCCGGGATGTGAGAACGTCTGTTATGACCACGCCTTCCCCATCTCACACGTCCGTTTCTGGGTGCTTCAGATCATCTCCGTTTCCACCCCAACCCTGGTGTACCTGGGCCATGTCCTCCACATCATCCACGTAGAGAAGAAAGTCCGGGAGAAGATGAAGAAGCAAGCACAGGATGAGCAGGCCAATAACTTCCTGAAGAAGGGCTACAAAGTCCCCAAGTACAGCAACGACAATGGAAAGATTAACCTGCGTGGCCGTCTGTTACGCAGTTACGTACTGCACGTACTGGTGAAGATCCTTCTAGAGGTGGGGTTCATCGTGGGACAGTACTACCTGTATGGCTTCACCCTCCAGGCCCGCTTTATCTGTGCTCGCTTCCCCTGCCCTCACAAGGTGGACTGCTTCTTGTCCAGACCCACAGAGAAAACCGTCTTCATCTGGTTTATGCTGGTGGTAGCCTGTGTGTCTCTACTCCTCAACCTCATTGAGCTCTTTTACCTGTTTGTCAAATCGGTCAAAGAGTGTCTGGACAGGCGGAAGGACTACACGGTGACCCCGGTCACCCCTGTTCTGGAGAGGAAGGCCTTTGAGAACAAAGACCAGATGATCCAGAACTGGGTCAATCTGGAGTTGGAGCTGCAGGGGAGGAAGCTGGGCAGTGGGGTGACGAAAAGTGTGGCTTCTGAGGAAAACACTGCTAACATGGGGGAAGTCCACATCTAAGGTGTCAGCTTTTGTACACATTCTTTTTCACAAAGCCTGCTTGTAATGTTGACTCAATGATTCGCATGCCAGTCTACAGCCATATATATTTCTCCTAAACATTAAGTAACATATTCATCATGTTTTTATGTGATAAAGGATTCATGTTTGAGCTTGTACCACGGGAAAATATTGTCTAATATAAATATGTTTCTTTATATTAGATGCATTTCTTAATTTTCTAAATATTTCTTTGGGATTTGTATTACAGGTTGTGACATTGCATGTATATGTAGATGTCATTCATATAACACTATAATCTTGATTTAATAAATAATTATTTTATAAGGAAATTATTCTGGCTCGTATTGTGTTTGGTTTGAATGTTTCGGACACCATGATGCCTATTTTAGGAACAACTCTGGGCCCTGTGTTATCAATTCATTACAATACAATATTATTTCTTTAGATGTGTTCCTATGAAGTCTGTTGAGTGCATGCTTCTTATTGTTGTGGGTATGTATCTTTCTGTCAGTCATTATATACAGCTCTTCCTGCCAGTCCTTTACAGGTTAACTTTTAAAATTGAATTAGCTGATTATGACAACGTAACAGGGAACCTGACGCAATCCTTACCACCATCCTCCAAAACTCAAGGTTCAACTCAAGTTAGTGATCAGTTGGTCTAAGAGGTATATTCTCCATAGAGTCAGGACCAGGTAGGAGGCAACCTTTTTCACTTCACATTTTCCTATCCTTTGAGTCATTTTTTAAAGAAAAACAAGTAGTAGTTTGTTCTGTAATTCTTTTGGATCTAATTCATTTTTATTTAAGTTATTATAGTAGTAGACTGTTCAGTACGTAAGGTGTTTGGGGTGTACTGATTTCCATGCAATATCATAAAATATGAACATATTATTAATAGTAAATAAGGCATACATCAACTTTTCCTCATAATCAATACATACTAGACATGACCTATGATCTAGCCTGTCATGTGCATTTTTGCTGCTTTTCATTGTGTGACTAACTGCTTACATTTTAAGTTTGTTTTTGAACGAGGGTTATCTTTCAATACAGAAGGGTTATTACATACAATGTTGTAAAAAAAAAAATATATATATATTGTATTGTCTTAATGATAGAGGGATATCAGTTTTAGGAACTTGGTCTTGATGCCGTTCTGTGCGTGCCCCAAAAATCAAATGAATGATTAAGGATAACAAGAGAAGTGGAAAACATTGACAACCTGACTCATTGATAAGATGGGCCTTCTTCTGTCAAATGAATTAACTGGTTATTTTCTTCTCCTCTTCAGAAAGCCATTGAACATCAGCAAACATGGGAGACTGGGGTTTTCTTTCCACGTTACTGGACAAGGTGCAGTCCCACTCAACGGTCATTGGAAAGATATGGATGAGTGTCCTGTTCCTGTTCAGAATCATGGTTCTGGGTGCTGGAGCGGAGAGCGTGTGGGGCGATGAACAATCTGGTTTCATATGCAATACGCAACAACCTGGTTGTGAAAATGTCTGCTACGACTGGATCTTCCCCATATCACACATCCGTTTCTGGGTCATGCAGATCATCTTCATCTCCACTCCAACTCTTCTGTACCTGGGCCATGCCATGCATGTCATCAGCCAGGAGAACAAGCTGAGAGCCATACTGCACAGCCAAGAAGATAATGGCACATTGAAGAAGCCCAAATACACAGATGAAGCAGGGAAGGTCAGAATTAGGGGAGATTTGTTGGGCAGTTACATGACCCAGCTATTCTTTAAGATCATTCTAGAGATCGCTTTTATTGTTGGCCAGTACTACCTGTATGGGTTTGTCATGGTTCCCATGTTCCCTTGCTCCAAATCTCCCTGTCCCTATACTGTAGAATGCTACATGTCTCGTCCCACAGAGAAGACCATCTTCATCATCTTCATGCTGGTGGTGGCCTGTGTGTCTCTGGCTCTGAATGTGATTGAGGTGTTCTATCTGCTTTACACAAGAGTGAGATGTGGCGGCTCCAAGGGGCGCACTCATCGCACTACGTCAGCAGCGAACCCCGCCACCCTCCACTCCTCTGGGTGGTCTGGTCGCGTGGATACTGAGATGGACCCACTGAGACAGAATAAGATGAACCTGGAGTTTGAGAGTGGGCAGAGTTTAGGGGGTAGTCTGGATGGAGCCACACAAGAGAAAAGGTTGCTAGGGGACCACTAAGACACTTGAAAGTTAATTAGCCATGACTGTATCTTGATCTTTTGTATTGTTGAAAATCTGAATGAATACACTACCTGTTTTGTTTTCTTATATTTATTGATTTAAACGCAGTGCACTAGTAGTTAGTGCATTTTATGTATTGATGTTGAATGTTTACTGTTCAATTGTGAATGTTTACTGTTCAATGCCAATACACCTTGAATATAAATGCAATTCAGTTATTATATCCCAATGGTATGTTCTATGTAACATTTTCTGTTATAGGAAGCTTTGGGATTTTGTCAATGTATTTCCCCAGTCAGATGAATTCGTGGATACTATTTCTATGTCTCCATGTCCAGTATGAAGGAAGTTAGAGGTTTAGTGAGCACATGCTAACTAGCGTTAGCATAATGACTGGAAGTCTATGGGTATCTGCTAGCATGGAGAAGTTGATAAAGGGCCTCATTGCCAAAATACCTACCACCTGGGGTCTTGAAATTATTTGTATATTGCCTGATGAATGTTAACAACTGAGATATTGTCTATCCTACAATACAATCTAGATATGCAGTTTTTCTTTTTTTGAAGGAATAAATGAAATATATTGTAAAAAAAATAATGTTTTTAATGTTTGTATTAATGGTGGTTGCATGAACCTTAGAGACTGAAAACTCATCAAACAATCACTGAAACATGTTACAATAATACACATGAATAGTTGAGTCTCTTAGGACAGCATTTATGGAAATATTGCTTTTAAATGAACATCACTGAAGAATAAGATCTCAATTTGATCACTATTTTCTTGCTGTAGTGTATTTAAGGTTTATCAACCCTTACAAAAAATCCATTAATTATAATCCACCTAATAATTCACATTTCCTGTTGCTGCAGGATTATTTTCCTGATGTAGTAAACTGGCTTAAATTAAGATCCTACATCTGTATATCTCCCAACCCTCATAATAAAGTGGCTTATTATTATACCAGAACTTTGTCAAAATACCAATCCAGATAAATGTTCTAGGAGTGCAAGACTGCATATGAAAATATTGCTATAGGCACAACTTGTAAATGATGAATGGCACATCCTCCAACCCTCACAATAAAGGGGCTTATAGCTATAGTATAATAAAATAAGTATCCTTATGTTTTGCCAGAACTCTATTAATGTCAATCAGGGCACATATTCTGAGAGAGCATTGTCAACAACAAAAATACAATTTCATACAGTATACTCTGAAAACTATCCAAAGAACCCCCCCAAAATATTGATTTAAGATTTCATGAATTTATATTACCCTTTGACTACCTAGACCTGGACCACCCACATTGTCAATGAGAATCATTAGCAAAGGCTATGGCTTAGATTACAAAGCCATTTCATGGTTATTACTGACTCATTTGGAAATACAAAATGACTCAACATTAAAATGTACCTTTATCATTGTTTTGCCAATTATTAACTTGTACAATCATTCCCAGGAACACATAATTCTAAACAGAAGATGTATCATTTCCATGCACAACGTGTCAGCTCGCACGACAAGACAATTGTGTAATTCGACAAAACTGAAGTTCAAGGTAAACTAGTAGCAGTACGTAGCATTTGAACATTTGCCACTTACAACTGGTGGATATTGTGTTCTGCCCAGAAGGTGTCTGTATAAAAGGTAAGACATATTTAATGAACTATTTGGTTGTTTTCCCTTTACATGAAAACACATAAGAATGCTAATCTAATATCACCAAAAGCAAAATGATTTCTGGATACGCTTGAACCATTGTAAGAGGGACAACCTAGGCTTAAACATATCTTTAATTAACCTAGAAACAAAAGTTTGAGTTTTTATTGAAATATTGATTTTGTGGTATTTGGGCCATTTTACACTTACATACTTTGGGCATATCATACAAATAAATCGAAATCATTTCTAAAAAAATATATATATACTCAAAACAGAATGTACAGTCGGGCCCATCATTATTGGCACCCTTGATAAAGATGAGCAAGAAAAGGGAGTATGAAATACTGAGCTATATTGTATTCTCAAACAAATATAGAAATGATTTTATTCTATGACAATTGCTCAGAGAAAGAGATATACAGTAGTTTAGAGATTTAGATTAGAGATCACATTGGGAGGTATCTTAGACCATTCCTCCATACAGAATCCAGATCCTTGATATCCTTTGTCTGTGCTTTTGGGATCCCCTCTTCAATTCAAACCACAGGTTTTCAACGGGGTTCAAGTCCGGAGGCTGAGATGATTTTGTTGTCAAGGAACCATTTCTTTGTGGATTTTGATGTTTGCTTGAGGTTATTGTCTTGCTGAAAGATGCACTTTTGTCCCTTTTAGCCTCCTTGCAGAGGCAACCAGGTCTAAAATGTCCTGGTACTGGGTAAAGTTCATGATGCGTATGACCTTATTAACAATGGCCCCAGGACCAGTGGAAGTGAAATAGCCCCATAACATCAAATATGTTGGTGGTGGATCTTTGATGTTATGGGGCTATTTTGCCTCCTACTGGTCCTTGGGCCCTTTACCAAGTACCAGGACATGTTTAGTGCCATTATCCTCGCAAGGTTAGGTATTGAAAGCTATTGAAAACAGGGTTGCCAGTCATTTTGACCAGTATCTTTTATTAGATTTTTTAAAGGACTTGTTTAACAAAATATCTGAGCAATTCTATTAGTATAAAATAATATTACAATATACTGTAGCTTAGCATTTGTATTATTTATTTTATAGAGTGTGCATTTATCAAGGGTACCAATAATGTTGGGTCTGACTGTAATGTACTGCATATATAAAATAAAAAAAACTTTATATATTTTCCTATTGAAAAACTGAAATATAATGTCTGATGCTAAAATATTATACATCAGATTTTGACTGATATACTTAATCTCTTGATAACAGACAGTGGAATCTCTCCATTTAGGCAATGTGTTTTATAGCTTACTTTACTCAAAGAAATAGCCTTACCATCCCATAAACCGCTGGTGTTCTTCTCTCCGTAACACAGACTGCTCTCTGTTCATCTTCTCTGGTATTTTTTTTCATTCATTCTCATCATAGATTTCCAATCATTTGTCAGAATGTTGCCAATAGTGTAACTGAACCTTTCGCTTTGTTTTCCCAAACGTATACATTTATGGGTTTTTTTCTATGTCTTTCTAGCCAGAGCAAAAAAATGGGAGAGTGGGGATTCCTGTCGTCGCTGCTGGACAAGGTGCAGTCGCACTTCACGGTCATTGGAAAGGTTTGGATGACCGTCCTGTTTATCTTCAGGATCATGGTCCTCGGAGCAGGGGCGGAGAAGGTGTGGGGCGATGAGCAGTCCAATATGATTTGCAATACCAAACAGCCCGGTTGTAAGAACGTGTGCTACGACCATGCCTTCCCCATCTCCCACATCCGCTTCTGGGTCCTTCAGATCATCTTCGTCTCCACCCCAACATTGGTGTACCTGGGACATGTCATGCACGTCATCCACAAGGAGAACAAACTGAGGCAATGGCTGAGTCAGGCAGGCAATGAGATGGGGAAAAGGCCTAAGTATTCTGATGAGAAGGGTCATGTCAAAATCAAAGGTGAATTGCTGGCTAGTTACACAGTCAATATATTCTTCAGGATTCTGCTTGAAATAGCGTTTATAGTGGGTCAGTATTACTTGTATGGGTTTACTCTGGACCCCAAAATTGAATGCAGCAGAGCTCCCTGTCCGTTCACTGTAGAATGCTTCATGTCACGACCAACAGAGAAGACCATCTTCATCATCTTCATGCTGGTGGTGGCTTGTGTATCTCTGCTGCTGAATGTGGTGGAGATATTTTATTTGATATGCTCTAAGTGTGGCTCTGGCTCAAGAAGACGAGCCCAAAAAGTCCCAGCCATCGCAATGCACAGCTGTCTGGATGGGGGCAGTACTGCCTGAAATCATTGATCACCACTCAGCTATTCAGTGGCAGAGAAAGGATGACACTGAAACTGTTCCGTCCTAAAATAATGCAGTGTCTAAAAAATAATGTGAGGCTTGGCTTGATTCTTTAAGTATGGGTAAACACGATGCAGTAGGTGTAACAGGACTGAAACTTTGAGCTTGATTTATTGTCCTCTGGTAAACCAAGCCAACATGTTGTATTTGTTCATGGTGAGCACTAGAAGGAGATCAAATGCAATGCAACCTAATTTTCAGCAGTCTTGTCGCTCCTCAGTGAGATGGTCCTCGAATTGGCTTTTTGTGATCATGTGATCATCTTAATATAATGTGATTCATCATACATTGTTTGGGTTATTGAAACCACACTGACCGAAGTGACCAAAACAAAATCCAGAAAATATTTGTGACTTTCAATATTTGTAATTATGTCAGTTTGATTTTTGTATTTATTTTATGTGGTTGTAAATAAAATGTAAAAAATGTGAGCTTTGCCTAGAATGTATTTTATGTTATAAGGTGAGGAAAACATTTAAATAACTATAAACAGGTGACTGGTGTGATGTTTTATAACATCATATTTTCTCCTGACAATATACTGTATGCACAGCATATAAAAAAGTAAATTGTGCAGCAAAACTAGACTATGATGTGTATACTGTATCACTGATTTGATTGACTCAGACCAAAATATAAGCTGTAAATATAGCATAGTCTTCTTCGGTCAAGAGGTGCAACAAAATCTTCATGGTGATAATGGACTATAGCAAATGTGTGTGCAATGAGGCTGCAGACTACACGCAGTATGTATATCTGCAGGAATGTACAGTATATTGCAAGTCAATTATGGTTTAATTTTATAAGATGCAAGTATAAGTACCTCATCTGTTAGATTGTCAATACAAGTGAGTCATCTACTGTCTGTACTATTCAGTGAAAGTTTGCTTGAGAGTCGGGAGATGATGTGGAAACCGGCCACTAGGGGCAACAGTGAGCGCTGTTACCTTCAAGTAGATTTCGGATTTGCAAGGGCATTGGGGATGGTGGATCGGTGTACACATCTGCCTCTGATTCCAAAGGTTGCAAGTTGAAAGCCAGCGATAGAAAGATGTTTTTGAGAATTTTTTTTTAAGCCTATCCCAAACCTTAACCCTTACCTTAACCATTCGGCTTTAATGCCCAACCTTTAGGAATGAATGCCTAAACTTAACATTAAACACTTAGAAATGTTACATTTTCAACAACTTCAATATTTTACATTTGAGAAACCTGGACGAACGTTTAATTCTAACGTGAGACTGTGAGAGCTAGTTGCATAAAGCACAATGAACTCCAGATGAATCTTTTACACCTGCCGTGCTGCATGGGTAAATCTACTCAAACTCTGAATTACACAATAATTCATAATTGTTAACAAAAAGAACGAGCGATACAAAGACAGGGCACATAGTGTTGAACTTGAGGGTGCTACTAGGATATAAGACTATGATGCAAATAAGCTACTGGGTCATACCACGATACAGGAATAGATCTCAATAAATACTGGGAATAAATTAAAACCGTGATAGGATTTGAGGCTCTGAATGCACACTTTAAATAAACCCGCCGGCCTGTACATGAGGCTGCCTCTCAACAAACCTCCCGCTCAAGCTCAGTAGCTTAATGTGATAAATATGTATGGTCATATTGTTGATGTTTTATTTAGTTTGTTATTTTATTTTTTGCTCCTCTCTATCGTGTACCTGGGCCCCTAGTCCCGTGTCACAGGCATCTGGGAAAAAAAAGCAGTTTTGTGTTTGTCTTTCTCTGCCACCTCCACCTGGTTGAAGCCACTCAACAGCTCCAGCGTAGGGAACCAGCAGGTGCCACTCAGTGCATCAAGGATTTTTCAATTCTTGGGAGTGGGTAAGCATCTCATCTCGTTGTAGCATTCCTTCTCCTGTTATCCACCCACATCTTTATTGAGCCACCCTTCTTCATAACAATGACTATAGGTGAGGAATACGGACTGCAAGTCTCCCTGATAATCTTCTGCTCTAACAGCAGTTTGATGTGAGCCTTGACCTTCTTCTACTGACTTGGTGGAAAACATCTGTACCTCTGACATTCTGGAACATCATCCATGTGAGGAATCTTATGTTCTATCAGGTCAGTGTATCCTACATCTCCATCCATCCCCTTTAGCAAAAACATCCGAGTACTTATGCAGTAAACCCCTGACCTGTTCTTCCTGAGATGGACTCAATTTGTGAAACTGTAGTTCACCTGTTGTGAAATGGATGGTTTATCTGGTTTTGAACACAACTGAATATGTTCTATGAATACAGTAGACCTACTCTCATCGGGAATATCTGTAAACATAACCTCTGTTTCTGAACTGCTAAACACCACCTCTGCTGACTGGGTGGAAGCTAAATGCATACCTGGTTCCAGATACACATTCTCTACCCCCACATTCATAACTGGCCTGTTTCTTGAGCTATAAAGGCACTGGTGATTAAGATACCCGCTGGTAAGTCACCTTCCTCTAGTGTCAAAGGTTCTCATAGTTCTGGAGCCCCTGGGCTCAGCCCAACCTGGCAGCCAGTCGCTGAGACCAACTTCATATTGGGATTAAAATGTGTGCAGGGGAGAGAAGATTTACAAACTTGTTGTCCTGTTTGTCCTAGGCTCAACATACCTCTAAGGCCTGCCTAAATGTGGCTTCACACTGGTATCTGGCAGTATTCTGGACCATGATGCTGCTTGAGAATGCTGAAATAATTTTGAATTACATTCATTCCCACTAGTCCTGGAACCTCCCCTTTTCTCTCCCTGGTATCTGGGTCCATGGAGTCCTTGACCACTAAAATTCTATAAGGACCAACGCTGGAGTCGAGAAGCAGGTACGGGGAGTCAACATTTAATTAGGAACAGACATGGAACAAGACAGGAACAGCATCAGCACACGGATATACAAAGACAGACGACAATCAATGCAGCAGAGGGGAAGAGAGCTGGGGAACTGACAAATATAGGGGAGGTAATAAACAGGTGATTGAGTCCAGGTGAATCCAATAAATCCCTGATGGGGGGAGTGGGAGCAGGCATGACAGAATTCCTTGTTTCGGCCGCCTCCCGAAATGGGTAGCAGTCGAAGGCATTGTATTGCAGTGTTTGAGGCGTCACTACAGACCCGGGTTCGATGTTGCAGCCGGCCGCGACCGGGAGACCCATAATGCGGAGCACAATTGGCCCAGCTTCGTCCGGTTTAGGGGAGGGGTTGGCCGCCTGGGATGTCCTTGTCCCATTGCGCTCTAGCAACTCCTTGTGGCGGGCCAGGCACATGTATGCTGACACGGTCGCCAGTTGTATACAGTTTTTTCCTACACGTTGGTGTGGCTGGCTTCCGGGTTAAGTGAGCAGTGTGTCAGTTTTCCACAACCGACACGTGACCTTCAGGCCGAGCTGGCATGGTTTGGCTCCTGCCCCCTTGCTAGGTTGGGGTTCACATTCTGGTTACAACACCTGGCTATGTGGCTAGAACATTAACATTTGAAACAAATTGGTTGGTTAGCCACTTCATCCACAAGTGTTTTATGATGAGTTTGAACAGCTTCAAGTAGCTGTACTAGTATTGGGTATGTCTGATTCATAACCAATGTGGTTTCACAATCAACTGGATCCTGCACCTCATGATGTGATTTAGATTTTCCCTGAGAAGTTCCCTTGTCAACCCAGTGAAGGGCTATACATCTAGGGAAGATGGGTTAGGGCTTTGTCTAATCATTTTCTTTAAGTCTCTACATATTGCTTTATCTTTAACATTTTCAGGAAATACATTTCTGAGTGTATTATACTCATCTTCAAAGGTCTTGGGATCACAGCCAGCTAACCTCCAACCTACTCTCTGGGTTGTATTTAGGTCTGTATTTTATCTCTTGTTTATTTAACTAGGCAAGCCAGTTAAGAACAAATTCTTATTTCACAAAGACGGCCTACCGGGGAACAGTGGGTTAACAGCCTTGTTCAGGGGCAGAATGACATATTTTTACCTTGTCAGCTCAGGGATTTGATCCAGCAACCTTTCAGTTACTGGCCCAATACTCTAACCACTAGGCTACCTGTCACCCTTCCAAATCAAAAAAAGAAAAAGAAATCCACCGACTGGGTAGCTGTGATATAACGCGAACACCTTTTACATCCTCGACCCACTCATGAGTTATTACATTGCTAGAGGGTGGCCCACTAAAGATCTTCCAACATTTGATTTTGTACGGTAGATCCCTCCCTTTTACCTTTGCTGTGGCCTCAGTTGCTGCCAGGGCCGTAGCTACATATGAGGACACCGATGTCTGGATCTCTGCAATCCCCCTCCAGCAAAAATCAATCGCGGTCTCAACTTGCTGTTGAGTTAAAACAGTAGAACACCGGTGCAATGTCTAAACTTGGTAGTGCATCAACAGTTTTCCCATTGTTATATGTCACTCCCTGAGAGTCAGTCAATTAGCCCATGTTAACATTTACTTGATCGGTAGATTGGGCTCTGAATGCACACTTTCAATAGCCCCGCTCCCCTGTATATCTCGACCTCTTCTCAACAAACCTGCTGCTCACTCCCTCCGAGAACCATACCTCTCTGTTGCGTGCAGGCACAAGTTTGGCATGCTGCATCATGCGCAGCCATCTTAGTACCCGCGAGGGTACCTGAAACCCCTCCCCTTGCGCACTGCCACACATGGGTCCAGAGAAGTTGGCAGATGTATTTGTTGAAAAGGCACATTTTTATTAGAAAATGCACAGCACTATTTCATGATTCACAGAACAATCAAGAAACGCACAACAACAAAAAATGAATTCAGTCACATTTTAATAATTTAGCAGACAGTCTTATCCAAAGCCAATTAAAGGAGCATTTAGGGTTAAGTGCCTTGCTCAAATGCCCATAGGCAGATTTTTCACCTAGTCGACTAAGGGATTCAAACCAGCGACCTTTCAGTTACTTGCCCAACGCTATTAACCACTAGGCTACCTGCCGCTGTTAACCCAGATGTCGGCAGCCTATGCATCTAACCCTCTAACATTCCTAGACATATGAGATATTTAAGTCACAACTCAGCAATTTCTCATTATTCATTACAACATCCCAGTGTTTCCTGCATACGCATAAAAGGGTGTAACACAAATGTAACACAAATATCTATGCAATACATTCAATCAGTGTTACACAACAGAGTCAGAGATCACTGTTATGGTTGTGAGGTCTACACTGCATGGCATTCATCAGCATGGATATCTATACATGAGAAAACAAATGATGAAGACAGACAGTGATTCAACCGGACATCTAGCAAAAGGCATCTTTATCAAACTGTGTTTGTCATACGCCCCTGCCTAACCTTTGACCCAATCAGGTAGAGCATCTCGACCACATTGAGGAGCAAAGAGACACAAGCCATCACCTGCAGTAAGATGATAAAGACAGCGTTCTCAGTGGGCCGTGACATGAAGCACTCTACATGGCCTCCCTTACATGGGTATCCACTGTATTTAATCTTACTGGGCAACACAAAGCTATACAGGGAACACTGACCCACTATGAATCCAACCTCAAATAGAATCTTAAAAAAACACATGGGACATGTTACTGACAAGCAAGGTCCCCTTTATGTGAACTTTCCCCTTGTCGTTAGTGTAATTCGTGGTGACTTCACACTTCATTTATTTCCTTTTGATTGTTGGTATCTTAGTTTGTTCTCCATGCGGATGACGTGTCTGACATGAGCCAGGTAAACGCGAGTGGTGGTGGAGATGAAGACGATCTGAAGGACCCAGAAGCAGATGTGGGAGATGGGGAAAGCCTGGTCTTAGCACAAACTCTTACAGCCCGATGAAAGTGTTTTGCAGACCATATAGGATTGTTCATTTCCCCATACTTTGTCGATCCCTGCCACCCGTACCAGCTGTCTAAACACAAACAGGACAGTCAGTCAAACTTTCCCGACAACCGTAGAGTGGGATTGTACTTTGTCCAACAGGGAGGCAAGAAAGGACCAGTCCTCCATGATTGAAGTTTGGCTAAATGGTCAAAGGGAAGATTTTTTTTTTAAACATGAAAACGTGATAATAAGTGTGTTATTACAAATGTAGATAAAGTAGTCAGCCGATGTTCTATGTAACATGTTTTGCTGCCGCGTAAACTAAAGGATACAGTACCGGCTGAATACAACTATTAAACCAAAGCAGCTTTCTCACCTCAGAGGTGAGCACCGTCTCCTCACACCAGTCATTTTCTACTGAACTCTCTAGAGGAATTGGATTCTCTCCTCTCACAGTTTGACATCTGTTTGTATCATTATGATGTCAACACCGTCCACCCCCATACTCACTGACAACCTGCACGACTTTCATTCCTCTTTACAAATGTTTAAACCAAGGAAGGCGGAACTCATGCTCTTCCTCAGAACTGCCTTTTCAACTAAATATGTCATCATTGGCCAGTCAACACCCAATGTCTCATCCCTGTGAAGTAATCAAATGTCTGTAAATCCAAAAGGCCATGGTGGATTCATGGATGTTATCAAACACGATCCATGGTATTTGGTTCTTACCTACTGTAGAGAGTAGGCAACTGTACTTTTCAAAGATGCCTAACATCAACAGATGCGTTTGCTCATGGAGGATCTCAGCTGTGTACAATAATTTCAAGTACTGACACAAACATTCAGATAAGACAAACATCCGGTAAGAATCATTAACTTTCTGCAGACAGCACAGTCAGAGAGGGTTTGTAACGGTTCTCTTGTGGTGAAGGAGAGTCGGACCAAAATGCGGCGTGTAGATTGCGATCCATTTTTAATAAACCAACGTAAACCACGAATCAATACAAACACTACAAAAACAAAGAACGTAATGAACGTAACAAAAACCGAAAACAGCCTATACTTGTGAAAACTAACAAAGACAGGAACAACACTAAGGACAATCACCCACGAAACACTCAAAGAATATGGCTGCCTAAATATGGTTCCCAATCAGAAACAACGATAAACACCTGCCTCTGATTGAGAACCACTTCAGACAGCCATAGACTTAACTAGAACACCCCACTAAGCTACAATCCCAATACATACACACCACATACAAAAACCCATGCCAAAACCCATGCCACACCCTGGCCTGACCAAATAAATAAAGACAAACACCATATACTTTGACCAGGGCGTGACAGAACCCCCCTAAGGTGCGGACTCCCGGACGCACCTCAAAACAATAGGGAGGGTCCGGGTGGGCGTCTGTCCATGGTGGCGGCTCCGGCGCGGGACGTGGACCCAACTCAATCAATGTCTTAGTCCCTCCTCCTCGCGTCCCTGGATAGTCCACCCTCGCCGCCGACCATGGCCTAGTAGTCCTCACCCAGAACCCCACTGGACTGAGGAGCAGATCGGGACTGAGGGGCAGCTCGGGACTGAGGGGAAGCTCGGGAGTGAGGGGAAGCTCGGGAGTGAGGGGAAGCTCGGGAGTGAGGGGAAGCTCGGGAGTGAGAGGAAGCTCGGGAGTGAGAGGAAGCTCAGGCAGGTTGATGGATCTACCAGATCTTGGCTGGCTGGTGGTTTCGGCAGATCCTGGCTGACTGGCAGATCCTGGCTGACTGGCGGATCCTGGCTGACTGGCGGATCTGGCAGATCCTGGCTGACTGGCGGATCCTGGCTGACTGGCAGATCCCGGCGGATCTGGAAGAGACTGGTTGACTGGCGGTTCTGGAAGAGTCTGGTTGACTGGCAGATCTGGAAGAGTCTGGTTGACTAGCAGATCTGGAAGAGTCTGGTTGACTGGCGGATCTGGAAGAGTCTGGTTGACTGGCGGATCTGGAAGACTCTGGTTGACTGGCAGATCTGGAAGAGTCTGGTTGACTGGCGGATCTGGAAGAGTCTGGTTGACTGGCGGATCTGGAAGAGTCTGGTTGACTGGCGGATCTGGAAGAGTCTGGTTGACTGGCGGATCTGGAAGAGTCTGGTTGACTGGCAGATCTGGAAGAGTCTGGTTGACTGGAAGATCTGGAAGAGTCTGGCTGACTGGCAGATCTGGAAGAGTCTGGCTGACTGGCAGATCTGGAAGAGTCTGGCTGACTGGCAGATCTGGCAGATCCTGGCTGACTGGCGGATCCTGGCTGACTGGCGGATCCTGGCCGACTGGCGGATCCCGGCCGACTGGCAGTTCTGGCAGATCCCGGCTGACTGGCGGATCTGGAAGAGTCTGGTTGACTGGCAGATCTGGAAGAGTCTGGTTGACTGGCAGATCTGGAAGAGTCTGGTTGACTGGCAGATCTGGAAGAGTCTGGTTGACTGGCAGATCTGGAAGAGTCTGGCTGACTGGCGGATCCTGGCAGACTGACGGATCTGGCTGCTCCATGCTGACTGGCGGCTCTGGCTGCTCCATGCTGACTGGCGGCTCTGGCTGCTCCATATAGGCTGACAGCTCTGGCAGCTTCTTACAGACTGGCAGCTCCTTGCAGACTGACATCTCTGGCTGCTCCATGCAGACTGACAGCTCTGGCTGCTTCATGCAGACTGACATCTCTGGCTGCTTCATGCAGACTGACAGCTCTGGCTGCTCTATGCAGACTGGCATATCTGGCTGCTTCATGCAGACTGACAGCTCTGGCTGCTCCATGCAGACTGGCAGATCTGGCTGCTCCATGCAGACTGGCAGCTTCATATAGGCTGGCAGCTCTGGCTGCGCTGAACAGGCAGGAGACTCCAGCAGCGCTGTAGAGGAGGAAGGCTCTGGCAGCGCTGAACAGGCGGGAGACTCCGGCAGCGCAGGAGAGGAGAAAGGCTCCTGCAGCGCTGAACAAGCGGGAGACTCCGACAGCGCTGGAGATGAGGAAGGCTCTGGCAGTGCTAGATAGGCGGGAGACTCCGGCAGCCCTGGAGAGGCGAAAGGCTCTGGCAGCGCTGGGCAGACTGACGGCACTTGCGGCGCTGTGCAGACTGGCGGCATTTGCGGTGCTGGGCAGACTGGCGGCGCTGGGCAGACTGGCGGCACTGGCGGCGCTGGGCAGACTGGCTGCGCTGGGCAGACTGGCGGCACTGGCGGCGCTGGGCAGGCTGGCGGCGCTGGGCAGACTGGCGGCGCTGGCTGCGCTGGGCAGACTGGCGGCACTGGCGGCGCTGGGCAGACTGGCGGCGCTGGGCAGACTGGCGGCGCTGGCTGCACTGGGCAGACTGGCGGCACTGGCGGCGCTGGGCAGACTGGCGGCGCTGGCGGCGCTGGGCAGACTGGCGGTATTTGCCGCGCTGGGCAGACTGGCAACTCTGATGGCGCTGGGCAGACTGACGGCACTGATGGCGCTGGGCAGACGGGAAGCTCCGGCAACGCTGGAGAGGAAGGCTCTGGCAGCGCTGAACAGGCTGGATGCACTGTAGGCCTGATGCGTGGTGCTGGCACTGCTGGTACTGGGCCGAGGACACGCACAGGAAGCCTGGTGCGGAGAGCTGGCACTAGTGGTACTGGGCCACGCACCTCCGGGTGAGTGCAAGGAACAGGACACACCGGGTTGTGAAGGTGTACTGGAGACCTGGTGTGTATAGCCGGCATCAAATCCCCCGGAACTCCAACACACCGCCGAATGCCGCCCGAACAAGGAGAGGGACCGACTTCGGCGGAAGTCGTGACAAAGTGTGACAACAAGCATGCAGTGTGACTGTGAGTCAGGCTGACCAAACCCATCAGGTTTATAAGAATGGACTACCCTTTCAGTCTTTCAATATCCTAATCCATGGGCACAAACATTATTCCTCGCCTCTGGCTTGTTGATGAAAATGTATTTCTGACCTGAGCAACAAAACTGGTGAGTAAATCCGTTTTGTACAAACTGAGGATAATACAGTATCTCATGTAAATGTAGATATCAATAGAAATATACAGTAAACGATCATAGATTTTGATTAGAAATTATTTTAACTTAATTTTAAAATAGTCCTATGAAACTAATGTACTTCTCCAGTCGGGTTGACAGCTCACTAGTTTACTATCAAAGTCGAAGTATAATCTTAGTAGGATTTCACTATTTCTCTATGAAGGGATTCCTGAATAAAATGTAATTAGACTACTCCTTTTCTTATTCCATAGATACTAATAAGCCGCAATGGAGGACTGGTCATATCTTTTAAATTACTGGACAAGGTGCAGTCCCACTCAACAGTGATTGGGAAGATATGGATAAGTGTCATGTTTAGCTTCAGGATCCTGGTTCTGGGTGCTGGAGCCGACAGTGTGTGGGGCGACGAACAGTCTGATTTCTACTGCAACAACGAAGAACCTGGTTGTGAAAATGTCTGCTACGACTGGATCTTCCCCATATCACACATCCGTTTCTGGGTCATGCAGATCATCTTCATCTCCACTCCAACTCTTCTGTACCTGGGCCATGCCATGCATGTCATCAGCCAGGAGAACAAGCTGAGAGCCATACTGCACAGCCAAGAAGATAATGGCACGTTGAAGAAGCCCAAATACACAGATGACAGGGGGAAAATCAAAATCAAGGGAATACTGCTGCGTAGCTACATGACCCAATTGCTCTTTAAGATAGTGTTAGAGCTCGCTTTTATTGCGGGACAGTACTACTTATACGGGTTTGTCATGAAATCCTTCTTCCAATGTCAACAAGAGCCCTGTTCCAAACTGGATGCTGAACGCTTCATGTGCCGTCCTACAGAGAAGACCATTTTCATAATATTCATGCTTGTTGTGGCCAGTGTGTCTCTGCTTTTGAATGTGGTCGAGGTGTTTTATTTGATTTTCACCAGAGTAAAATGTGGAGCCAAGAAACAGTGCCCACTGCATATCAACTCATCTGAGAACACAGCCACCCTCTACAACCCAGAATCAGCATGGCACGGTAACATGGATGGACATAAAGATCACTCACTCATTACTACACAGAGTCCAGAGCGAAGCTGAACTGTTGGAGGAAGAGAAAAACACTTGTTAGGTTTCCAATAGATTTCACTTGATGGCGCTCTGCTCTGTGAAGTGGCATACTGTAATGAGTGGCCTACAAGAAATATAAAATGTGTAAAGTTACATTCCAGTGAATTGAGTATGTGTTTGTTCATATTACAGTTCATTTCTATGCTGACAGTGTGATGACAAATGTTTGGCAAGCTATGTGTACTGTAAACGGAAATGAGAAAAACACCACACAGCCACTCATTCCGAGAGCATACACTAGATGGCAGCATAAACTTGGTGATTGAGATGACGTGGACAGCACTGCTGATCTGCATCATTAGGCTATGTGTTATAGTCTTATCTATAGGTCTAGATCTTTGTACATAAACACACGCAACACAAGTTACCTTTCATGACACTTTCAGTCCGTCATTTTTATTGAACCTTTATTTAACAAGACAAGTCAGTTAAGAACAAATTATTATTTACAATTAAGGCCTACCAAAAGGCAAAAGGCCTCCTGCCACAATGGGGGGGGGATTAGAAAATACATTAAATATAAATATAGGACAAAACGCAAGAGAGACAACACAACACTACGTAAAGGGAGACCTAGGACAACAACATAGCATGGTTTAAGAAATGATGAAAAACAAGATTATCAAACATGTTTTGATCTACATGCGATTAATATGAATTATTTTAACCCATTAAAACATAGCCTATTCCACAACTAGGCTACTCGTTTACAGGTTTGCCCACAGGACCTAATATAGAACGCTTTAGTATAGGCTGTAGACTTGATCTTGGTAAACTCATACTGGTCTGAAAAAGGTGCTATTAATCTTTGTTAAAAAAAAAGGTTCATTTTTCTATTGCACAATTACATTTCAGTAGAAGAAAAGTTCAGAAACCGAGCGTAGGGATGTCTAAGTCTTGACGTAGGGGTCAGGTGACTGACTCCAAACTTTTCTGTCCATCGTTTATTTTTTTTCTCTCTCCCCCAGCCCGTATGTGGACTGTTATAAGCAAGGAAAGTTTGACAAGTCAGTCTCAGATTCTCCGTGGTCCCAAACTTGGATTTCAAGATAGCGGTGACTGTTTTCAAGAAGTGACGGAGAAAGTCCCTAAGGGCTCTCTTCTGACTTCTCAGTAACTTTCCAGGTAAGCTTTGCGCTATATCAACTGCTATTATTGACATGAAGAAGTAAAAATTCGTATCTATATATATTTTTGTCACTGTCAGAAGTTATGCGGAGAAACTAATTTGCGCTCAGAATCCAGACACACTGTGCCAATTCAGACGCATTGTATTTCTATAGGCTATCTGCTATAGTATGGTCCATAATATATCCTTTATAAAACATTTCATTTTTTCTGTGTTTAACAATGAAAAGTTTAAATGATCCATCTGTTTCTTTTGCTGTTTTTTTTTTTTTTTTTTTACCAATTTCGTCTGTTTAGTGCTTTTAAGATAAACGAGTAACCCGAGGCAAATTACTCAAAGCAGCATGGAATGATTTTATTTTTTTTACAAGCTTTATAGAGGACTTTAACTGAACAGTTTATCAACTGTAAACTGGGGATTGATTTGTTTTAAAACCAGCTACATCGTAACCAAGCATATTGACATGCTTCATTGATATTTTTCCCCTTGGCCTTATAGAATATCCTCGTGAAGTGTGATCAAGTTGGGCGACTCAGATCTTTAAAGGTCTTCCTTGCATCTCGAGAGCACAGTTCCAATCTAAGGGAATCTTGAAGTTGAGCTGATGTGCTTACAACCTTACACATTTCTTTATTCGCCCAACTTCTCGTTACATTGCCATAATAACATAAATTCAAGATCAGAGATCTCAGGGGGATGATGGCATCAGTGGGTTTCTTACTGTAGACCAGCAATGTCTACATGGACCTGTTTTTTTATTATTATTCAAGTTTCCAAATGGTACTGTGATATTAAATAGGCCTACAAACGACTCAGTGAAACATTTTTTAAATGTTTTTAAATTGTTTATCATGGTACCATCATTGTTGAGTAAGAAGCAGTCCTTGGTTATTTTCCACTATACTGTAGGCATCCTGCACAGTATGCAGTACAGTATTAGCTAAGTGAAGCCATGCTGTTGGTACACCCTTCAACAGATGGCTTCTCCTCATCCATGGTTGTTTATTTGTTTACTGACATCTTTCAGAATCTTTATTCGGATGGTACTCACGTTTACGAACTTGATTCCCATCTGACGTGCAGTGTCATTAGTATCATTAAGAATTGGGTCTTTGTAGCCGAGCTAGGCAGGTCACTAATATGCATACAATGAACTGGGGCCCTGTGCTCTAGACTCCGAGGCTCAGAGAGAGCGTGTTCCAGACACTCCCCAGCAGAAGAGCTGTTGGTCCCCAGTCTTAGGCTTGCACTGAGAGCAGAGAGCTACAGTATCGTGCCTTAGTCCACTGTCCACTTCCTTCATAGGCTGCACAGGTAGATTCTACCAGATTTTGGGAATTATATCTACTGAGGATGATAGGTAGTGAGGATAAAAATGACACATCTATTATGAAGATCGTGTAGTTATTTTCTCCGCTGACTAGTAAATGCATGTGTTATGTGCGGAACAGTAACTGTGTCTAAAACTGCCATACATTTCTTTGAGACTGGGGTGTATTTGCATAGCAATCCTTAGATTACACAGTACGGCACAATTTAACATGGACAAATGCTGACATACACGCTATTTGACATCTTTTAATTTGGTCAGCGTCTCTTATTTCGACGTTGTTTCATGTTTATTACAGTTGTTAACAAACGATGGTTTGCTGAGAAACAGGTCCCCAGCGCATGTTTTAATACCCTGCCGATGAAGGGGAAACAAATGTCTGCGCTTGTGTTTCACCAATCTGGGCCCTATCATCTACGATTACACTGTTCACTTACTCAGTATTTTAAGAAGTTCCATCAACACTGGTAGGACCACACAATGTGATTCTCCTCTCATGACTTCCAATAGCCTTTAAATTGGCTTTCTGGGTTGACGATTCATTAAGCATAGTGAAAGGTGGTCGTTGACATTGGTCTTGTTCAGGTCTTTTCCGGCAATTGGATTTGTTCTGTGCGTCACTACAGCCATCGCAAGACTCCTAGTTGTTACACATTTTCCTCAAGCATTGAGATTTATTTGACACATTGACTCTGTACCGGTACCCCCTGTATATAACCCCGCTGTTGTTATTTACTGCTGCTTTTTAATTATTTGTTTTTCTTACCTCTTACTTTTTAAAAAACTTTTTTTTTGTGGTATTTTCTTAAAACTGCATCATTGGTTCAGGGCTTGTAAGTAAGCATTTCAATGTATTCTGCGCATGTGACAAACACAATTTGATTTGATCCGATTCACAAATGTAACTTGAGATAGAGTGCTATATAACCATGTTTACTGTATATAGGAATATGTTTGAACACTTACAATATATTCATTATTTTCTGTCTGATTGCAGCTAAAACTCCATCATGGGTGACTGGAGTGCTTTGGGGAGGCTACTGGACAAGGTTCAGGCTTACTCCACGGCTGGAGGGAAGGTGTGGCTCTCTGTCCTCTTCATCTTCAGGATCCTGGTGCTGGGAACCGCTGTGGAGTCTGCCTGGGGGGACGAGCAGTCCGCCTTCAAGTGCAACACCCAGCAACCTGGTTGTGAGAATGTGTGTTACGACAAATCCTTTCCTATATCACATGTACGGTTCTGGGTGCTACAGATTATCTTTGTCTCGACGCCGACTCTTCTCTACCTTGCCCATGTGTTCTACCTGTTGCGAATAGAGCAGAAGATTAACCGCAAAGAGGAAGGGCTGAAAACCATCCAGAACGACGGAGGCGATGTGGACGTACCTCTGAAGAAGATTGAGTTAAAAAAGCTCAAGCATGGGCTGGAGGAGCATGGGAAGGTTAAGATGAAGGGAGCCCTCTTGAGAACCTACATCGTCAGCATTTTCTTTAAGTCCATCTTTGAGGTGGGCTTCCTGGTCATACAGTGGTACATTTACGGCTTCAGCTTGGCCGCTGTCTACACCTGTGAGAGGTCCCCCTGCCCCCACAGAGTAGACTGTTTCCTCTCCAGACCCACTGAGAAAACCGTCTTCATCATCTTCATGCTGGTGGTCTCTCTGGTCTCCCTGGTTCTGAATGTCATTGAGCTCTTCTACGTGACGTTCAAGAGGATCAAAGACCGCGTGAAGGGGAAACAACCGCCCGTCCACTACCCTGGCACTGGGACATTAAGCCCCACCCCCAAGGATCTGTCCACCACTAAGTATGCCTACTATAATGGCTGTTCCTCTCCCACTGCCCCCTTGTCACCCATGTCACCCCCGGGGTACAAGCTGGCCACTGGGGAAAGAACCAACTCTGTTCGCAACTACAACAAGCAAGCCAACGAGCAAAACTGGGCCAACTACAGCACGGAGCAGAACCGCCTGGGCCATAATGGCAGCACCATCTCCAACTCCCACGCACAGGCCTTTGACTTCCCTGACGACACCCAGGAGAGTAAGAAACTGACCCCAGGGCACGAGCTGCAGCCGTTGGCCCTGATGGACCCCAGGCCCTGCAGTCGAGCCAGCAGTCGCATGAGCAGTCGGCCAAGGCCAGACGATCTAGATGTCTAGCCCCTCCCCAGCCCCCCCTGTCGGTGGCCTTGGAGCCAGAGAACAGAGAGTACAAGGGGGGCGGGGCGGGGCGGGGCAGGGCGGGGCATAGCCCATTCACTGTCCTAACTAGAGAGTCAATAAAGAGACATTAAAATACTTACACTGTTGGAGGTACTATACATTTATTGATGACTTTGAAACTAGTGGAGCTAACAAGCTTTAACAACAAAAACATCTAGTGGGCATGTGACCCTGTTCCGATAACTGTGCCCACGTTTCACTTTAGAAGAATATGCCTTGGCGATGTATTAGTTATCATTATATGGCCTCACACAGTTACATTCCATTTAGAAAGATTGCACTTCAATATAATAGCAATGTGTCTTTTTCCATGCTTTGCAAGTAGTTTGAAAACATTGGGCTTGTATGTCTCCGTCACACTCGTCTTCTGTCTGACTTCCAAGTCGGTCTTGTGAAACAGGATTGTAAGAAGGATGCTCAGTTTCATGAATTAATATTTATTTATTAGTAACAGTACATCCACCACTAGATAAAAATGTACTACTATCCAAGGTCATATCCATATAAATGATATAAAGTCACTACACCCACCTGCATATTTATTGATAATAATAAAAAATGATTAATAGAATACAATTTTCTCAACAAATAAGAGGTTGCTTTTATTATCGTGGACTGTCATTTCCTGATAAACTTTGAATTTATGTGGTGTCGGTTGTTTTATTTGATACTTGTTGTTTTGGGTTTTGTGGGTAAGAGGTTGCTTTCAGACTGTGGACTCAAGTTGTTGTAAGAGAAATACAGAGCAACAGTTTCTTATTGCTACATTTGGGTCTCGAAGCATCTTTGAAAGACAGCCTTTATTTTTGTTCTCATTTTAAAGTGTACGTCTTCTTTTTCTTTTCTTTCCTGTAGGATGGTAGAGGAGGGCAGTAGAATGATAATTTGTCTTTACCTTTTTTTTAACTCAATGTAATCATTCATTGCTGCTTGAGAGATAGATTTTTAGTACTGTAATTCAAGCTAACTGTTTCACCAATGTGAGTTTTTAGAAGACTGCTTATAGAGCTAGACTAATATTTAGTCAAATATATTAGAAGGTATATGCCAATGTAGCTCCACAACTACCAAACACTTGTAGATGGGATTTCAATTGGACATTTTCATGTTTTCTGTGTTTTTTTCTTCTCTCCCAATTCTGCGTCATGGTATTTCGGTACGTCTACAGAGAGTTTCATGGGTTATACAGCTGCGATGGTGTTTGCACTGAGATCTTGACTACGGTGTAATATGAGGCAAAAAAAAAAGGGGGCAAGTGTTTTCTGATATCTAAGTTACTAATTCATGTTACTACACCAGGCAGAAATCACTACAGTACATACATTCAGACAGGGCTTTTTTTTGTGACCGCTGGTTTCAATGATCTCAAAAGGCTAAAGCAAAGGGCCTCCATTCAGAATACAAGACACACTTCGGTGTACATTTGTTTAATAATGGGGTCAGATAATGTCATTCCATGGAAATCCACTGTTGTACAGTGTGTAAGTGCATGAGAGCAAGAAACAAAAAACTCATTAATTATATCTGTGAAAGGCAATTTTAACCAATAAAGATTTTTTCTTTCTTTACAAGTCTGTCATCATATGCACCTCATTCTGCCTTTCCTCCTCTTGATTCAGTCTATGTCTATAGTCCAGACTCATTGGGCCACCAGAACCTAAGTGCCTTAAAAATAGGTATTAAATAGATATCATGGTTAAAAGATACACTTGTCATGTGTTGAGACAACAGTAGCCTTTCTTCTATCATAGGTAACAACCCCCCCCAAATAATCATATATGAGATCCCCTGCTCGATATTAAGAGAATGATAAGTACTATGTAGTATATGTAGTGAAAATGCCTTGGAGACTTTGAAAACTTCATAATATGCAAAGACTCAGCACTTTTTTCTGTTATCCAAGTTTCCTATTTAACCTTTCCACAAAGCTAAATAAAACCACATGTTTGGATCCAGTCTGCAGACCACATGTGGCTGGAGCCGAATAGAAAAGCTCGACTTTGATCCAATGCTAATTAATCTACATTTTTAATTTAACAATGACTTTTTATCAGGACTTTTAAACAAGATGTCACTGTAAGACACAAAAACAGTTGAAACACACCATTTAAAAGAAAAATATTTATTACATAACGTATTTACATAACAGTAGATACCAATTAAGAACTGTTGCCAGAGTTTGAAAAGTAACAGAGCAGCAGTTTACTCAATTAAGATAAAGTTATCTTAAATGTCTTTCAACCATCTGTATTCTCTGTTTAAAAGCAAATACATTACTGTTGAGTACTAAATGGCAGAAATAGTTCAAACGTAAAAGCAAAATGAGCAAAACTAAATCACAGCATTTTCACATTTCAAACAGAAGTCCTAACACATTCGAAAGCATTCAGAAGGTGATGGAACACTGTGGTACCACAACTTCTGACTCTCTGGTGCAGATGCACACTTGATAAATGTCAAATAAAGTCCTGGGATTGTAACTGCACAACATTTGACTGTGTTTCTGTATGTTTAATTGCTTCTTTTTAGACAACAAGGATTCAAATGAGAACAGCTTTACAGCACTTTAAGCTTTATTTACTTCACAGACTACTGTAAACCTCAATGTCTGAGTTACATTTCCACCGCCTGTTCAACCGTTCAGACCACAAGGCCAGGGCGGTGCTACCAATACATACTTGTAGTAAAGCTAGTAGAAACAGCTGGTGCCTGGTGTAGACCTCACGTGATATTTCACGTCACAAAATAAGCTTTTAAAAGTTATTTGTTCCTTTTATCATGTCAGTAGGGTGGAAAGGAGTTTTATTAGGCATCTTTGACAGATTAGCCCTTGTCCTCTAAAGGAAAGGCAGCGTGCAAAACGACAGACGAATGGGTAGCACAACACATCAAAAGTGAGATAAACTATCTACTGTACTGTATATGGTAGATATAGCCAGGTCTATAATTATTGGCAACCTTTGATAAAAATGTCCAAAAAAACCTGTATGAAATATATAATACAAATACTGAGCTATGTTGCATATTGCAAGCAAAATATTCCCATAACATCAAATATCCACCACCATTTTTTACCCTGGGTATGAGGGTACTTTTCTGCATATGCTTCTGTTTTTCTATGCCAAATCCAGCACTTAGATCGGAACCTGTGCCATGATCAGATGACATGAAAATAGAGCTCTTTGGCCACGCACACCAGTGGCGTTAAAAAACAGAAGCATATGTAGGAAAGTACCCCATACCGACGGTAAAATACGGTGATGAATTTTTGACGTTATGGGGATATTTTGCTTCCACTGGTCCTGGGGCCCTTGTTAAGGTCAAGGGCATCATGAACTCTACCCAGTGCTAGGACATTTTTTTGCCAAAAACCTGGTTGCCTCTGCCTTAGTCTGTGTGATTAATGGGGGCATAACTAAAGCGGTGTTTGTGAGATAAGGACATATCCCAAAGGGGCCTGTGGCAGGGTCTTTTTACAAAATCATCTGTACAGTTTGAATTTTTTGAGCTACAAACTATTAAAAGCTATCTATGAAAAGCTGAGAATCCCACGAATACACGTACTGCATGTTTTCCTCTGTTTCCAAGCTACACAAGAGTCGTTAGAAGATAAATGATTCTTCTACATCGAAGATCATCATAGGAAATCCCTATAATACTGTATTAATCTCACATAGTTGTTGTCACAAACTCCAAACTCCACACAGTTGTCATTGACTAGTTGTATATTAATTTACCCACTGATCAAACCATTTCTGTACTTACAGCATACATAGAAATTCCTTTTTTTATCAGGTTTTTGCTTTGGCAGACATTATTTTATTGTTTATGTCAAGTTGTTTTATATTCTACTTGTAGCCCTGGTTGTCCTGAAAATAAAATGGAAAAACACTTCATTGTAAGGCTAAATAGAAGAGCTGGACATGCAGATAAATGAAAGTCAGATAAATGAAAATACAATTTTTGCTGGGGTCTCGGGACTGATACTGTAGGGTTATGGTTTTAAGATCCCTTGCAACGCGTTATCCAATCTCATAAAACATTTTCGAAAAAGGCAAAGGAGAGGGTTCTGGAGTATAGAAAACGGGGTGCCAATAATTGTGACCCCTTTCTTTTTTAAGATGTTGCATTATTTGTTCAACAAAATCTCTTTCTCTGAGCAATTGTATTAGTGTAAAATAATTTTAAAAATTGTTGCATACAATACAGCTCATTATTTGTATAAATATTTTTGCTCATCTTTATCAATGGTGCCAATAATTATGGACCTGACTAGACAATATAGCATTCATTTTTTAACTGACCTGTTTGTTTTTTTTGTTTTTTACATGGCTTCAGTTTCCCATCTCTTGTTAGGACAAAGCTGTGGACACATTACAGACTTGACCCTATTTACTTTACAGTCACCATTATTGGGTCAGCTAACAAACTTCGACATGCAGCTCTTTCAAAATCACAGCGTGGAAACATCCCACCTGCTGCTGACTGGCGGTTGCAGGGATTATAGGTGAAACAGAACATCATGTTTCATCCCTTCAAGCAGGTCTTTCATCAGACTCAAACCGAGCACGGAGAGCATAAACCCAGGCTGGATAAAACTCAACCATTCCACATGTATGTGAGAAAATGTGGGAGATATCATAGTCACTGTATGTGCTACCTGTGTACTGTAATCGCAGATCTTCTTTAATTGGTAGATCCACAGTGAGTGATGTTTCCTGAGCTGTCTACAAACTCCTAACTCTTTCTATAAGCATAAGGAAAGGAAAACAATAGGATGCTTCCAATTTTAAATGGCAAGAGTAGCAGATCTCAAATGGTCTCAGCTTTCTTTGTGGTTACAAATTGGATTCATACCCAATACATTTTCTTCAAATCTTTCCTCTGCCGGACGGAGGCCCCCAAACAGAGCACTGTGGTTTTATTAAACACGGGAAAGCTGCTCCAAACATGTCTAATGAACACGAGGAAATGCACTGAGTCAAAGTAGGTTTGTGCTAATGCACTTTTACTGTCAGTTAGACAAGCACACAACACCATGCCCATTCTATTGGGGATCTGCCCTGACAGTGTCCACTATAAGCGGAGCCATAGCAGGATGTATGTGCTGAAATGTGGTGTCCCAGAGCATAGGAGCAAGTTGCCCCAGGGTTTCCTCTCACGGAAAAGGACATAAAAAGTTAAACAGTTCTGTGTCTGAACTATGTGTTTTTATTAGTTCATTTTTTTATGAACTGACTTAAATAGAAGAGTTGAATAATTGTTGAAAGTTACCAGACACTGAAAGCTAAAAGCATTCGTAGGGGTTCTTACCATAATATCAGCCATAAGACATCACTTCATTAAACTTAATGAATTCTTTTTTTATTAACCATTCTACCTGCACCTGCACACACACACACACACACACACACACACACACACACACACACACACACACACACACACACACACACACACACACACACACACACACACACACACACACACACACACACACACACAGAGAGAACAACACATTCATATTTTTATTATGCCTTTATTTCAAGGCACATAAACCACAGATTGCAGAAAGCTAAGCTGTGACCCAGACATTTTTGCTTTTGAAGTCTGTGAGCAGCATATGAGGTATATGGTTAATGAGCTTCCTTGTCCCACACAACTTGAGCCTAAGGCAGAGAGAGATGCAGAGAAGAAGCACTGAGCACAAAAACAGGGTCTCTCAGGTAGCTGGAATCAAATCAAAATCTAATCTAATTTTATTCGTCACATGCTTGGTAAACAAGAAGTGTGGACTATCTGTGAAATGCTTACAGGCCCTTCCAAACAATGCATAGAGAAGAAAAGAAAAGTAATAACATGACAAATAAATACACAATGAGTAACGATAACTTAGTTATATACACAGGGTACCAGTACCAAGTCGATGTGCAGGGGTAGAAGGTAATTGAGATAGACATGTACATATAAGTAGGGGTGAAATTACTAGACAACAGGATAGATAATAAACAGTAACAGCAGCTTATGTGATGAGTCAAAAGTGTCACTCCTGCTCCCGCTCCCCCTCTCTGGCGCTCGAGGGCGCCAGGAGGCCCATCATTACGCATACTTGTCACCATCGTTACGCGCATCAGCACTTCATGGGACTCACCTGGACTCTATTACTTTATTGATTGCCTCCCCTATATCTGTCACTTCCTCAGTTTCTTCCCGTGTCTGCATTAATGTTGTTTTGTTTCCCCTGTCCAGACACTGTCCGTGTTCTGTTTCATGTCCTTTGTTTATGAAATGTTCAGTCCCTGTACTTGCTTCTCATCTCCTAGCGTCTGTCCTTACACAAAAGTGTGCAAAAAGGATCAATGCAGATGGTCCAGGTAGCTATTTGGTTAACTGTTTAGCAGTCTTATGGCTTGGGTGTAGAAGCTGGTCAGTGTCCTGTTGGTTACAGACTTAGTGCCTCGGTACCGCTCGCAGTGCGGTAGCTGAGAGAACAGTCTATAACTTGGGTGGCTGTTGTCTTTGACAGTTTTTAAGGCCTTCCTCTGACACCGCCTGGTATTGAGGTCCAGGATGGCAAGAAGCTCGGCTCCAGTGATGTACTGGGCCGTTCGCACTACCCTCTGCAGCGCCTTGCGATCGGAGGCCAAGCAGTTGCCATACCAAGTGGTGATGCAGCCAGCCAGGATGCTCTCAATGGTGCAGCTGTAGAACATTTTGAGGATCTGAGGGCCCATGCCAAATCTGTTCAGCCTCCTGAGGGGGAAGCAACATTGTTGTGCCTTCATGACTGTGTTGGTGTGTGTGGACCATGTTCATTCCTTAGTGATGTAGAACCCGAGGAACTTGAAGCTCTCTACCCACACCACTGCAGCCCTGTTGATGTGGATGGGGCATGCTCCGCCATCCTGTTCCTGTAGTCCACTATCAGCTTTCTCTTGCTGATGTTGAGGGAGAGGGTGTTGTCCTGGCACCACGCTGCCTGGTCACTGACATCTTGCCTTTGGTCTGTCACATCGTCGTCGGTGATCAGGTCTACCACCGTTGTGTTATCGGCAAACTTAACGATGGTGTTGGAGTCGTGCACGGCCACGCAGTCGTGGGTGAACAGGGAGTACAGGAGGGGACAAAGTGTTGAGGGTCAGTGTGGCAGATGTGTTGTTGCCTACCCTTACCACCTGGGGGTGGCCCGTCAGGAAGGGTGAGAGCAAGCCTTGTATGAATCATTGATCACGAAAAGCGCCGCCTCTGGACGTGCGTGTTCCTGTTTGCTTATGGCCCTATGCAGCTCATTAAGTGCAGTCTTAGTGCCAGCATCAGTTTGTGATAGACAGCTATGGAAAATATAGAGGAAAACTCTCTTGGTAAATAGTATGGTCTGCATCGTATCATGAGGTATTCTAACTCAGGCAAACAAAAACTTGAGACTTAACATTATAGATCGTGCACCAGCTTTTTTTTAACAGAGAGACCCACCTCTCCCCACTCCATATTACCAAAGGCTACTGACCCGTAATGTTCACCTAAAAAGGTTTTCGGGCACTGAGAACATTTCAGGTCTGCTGAGTACAAAATTCTGTGCAACTTCCAGCGTGCGTTATCATTTTTTATTTTGTGTTTGAACTGTGGCCAAGAAGGCTACTGTGGCTATTTGATCATAATGTAGGCCTACCATGTGTGGTGTTCAATGTAAGTCTAACTACTTGAGATTTTTTTTTTTTTAAACATGCAGGTCTTGACATGAACTTGTTTATCCACTTGTCCTTCCGACAATGAGGTGACTGAACATTTTGTTGTGTTGTTTGATGCAAGAAACCACTTTACAAAATACAATTCATTATTATTCCAATACCATTATTACAGAGAATCAGACAAATTATGCTACCCTCTGCCTATTTGCTACTTAGCTTATTCAAACATGTCTCAAAATACACCACTGCCCTTTTAAGAAAAAAATCATCTTTACCTGACTCGCTTTAAAAAGATGGCAAGAAATGTACGTTTTGTGGTTTTGTAGGAAGCGATCACTCCCACATTGCTGACTACAAATTCGCTATATTCGCTATAACTCACTAACTAGCAAAGGATATGAACAAATGTGCACATGTGGCTACATGTAGCTCTCCCTTTGATCTCAAAACAAATGCATCTAATCACAACAGGTCATGCTGTAAAACAGTCCAGTTCAAAGTGAATGGCACAAATCCATATATGGCAATGGTCTATTTGCATATCCGGCTCTGATTGGTTATAGCGCACCGGTCTGTGTAGACTAAAGGCCTGAGTCGTGCCTGTCAATGCAATAGAATCCTATTCCGATGCGCTCGGCCTTCTACAAAATCTCTTGCATAGTTAGTTTGCATACTAAGTGTTGCAGAGTTCGTTTTGTTTCAGTATGATCCATTGAAAGTGATTAATATTGTGTTGATTTGATCACAATTCCCACAGTAAAGGGAAATGTTGATAGTGTTAGCTAAAGGGGAAAACTATACATTTGAGTGAAGTTCTATCTCGTGCTTCCCTGCGCTGGCTTATATTTCTTCTGCATGGCAGTCCCGGGGGAGCTGTGCGCCCGTGTGCAGTTTAGAGGGAACATTGCCGACCGGTCTCGACGATGCATGGAAAAACCAGCGAGATGTATATTATCCATGTCCTTGTTCAGTTCTTGTACAGTTCTTCAGGTTCCGTTGATAGGATAGCCTTGAACGGAGCTCGTCCAGTTTGTACTCTAGTGACTGTACGTTTGCCAATAGAACGGAGGGTAGAAGCGTCTTCTTTGCTCACCAGCGTAGTCAAGTCAGGATGCCAGCTCGCCTGCCTCTCTTCCGCTGTCGCTTTCTCTTTGGAGTCCCGGGGATTAGGGCCTGGTCCAGAGTAGGAAGATCGTCCAGAGCTGACGACTTGTTGAAGTAGAAACTGTAATCCAAATTGTGGTTAGAGATCGCTGTTCTGATGTCCAGAAGCTGTTTTCGGTCGTAGGAATTTATGGCGGAGACATTATGTCCAAAAAAAGTTAAGGTCAGCGTAAAAAAAACACATGTAAAACAACTGCTATCCACCGCGGCGCCAGTACAGTGGCTAAGGGTAACATGAAAGATGTCCAAGTTAACCTAAGTATTAGAAGCCAGTTCAAGCCACTGCCCATGAATCAAGATACTGTATTTGGATTTAGATGGATGGGATATATCGTAAAATTTTTACCATTTGACAGCTTTTTGTTCTTTGAAAGGTCATCATAAAGTACAGTATGTAGCATGCATAAAAAGACCATAGCTAATTTTCCTGGCACACACAAAGTATTTCCACATCTCACTAAATACTGTTCTGCACATTTTCTTAACACATCCACATCAGCAGTCGCTAACAATGTAGCCTGGTTGGTACATAGGCAATGCTGGTTAGTCTATATTTAGCCAGTTGGGTCCTGGTTTTCCATGGAAAGATCCAAATCTCCAAAATCAAGCCAGGAATGACAAGTTCTACATTATATTTCACATACCTAATATGCTTGAGATTGAATCACTTTCACATTGAAGCACAAGATTCTTTTGGCAATGCTGTACATATTCGCCATAGCAATAATTTCACCGGGAGAGGTCTGTAAGCAGTTATACGCTTGCTCTAGCTGAGGGAACAGAGTGAAATAACCAGAGGTAATGTGTGATTAATGGCTTGGAGAGTCACTGGGTCAGGCCCAAAGTCAACCTCTCACTTGCGTAACAAAATAAAGACCCTACAGTACATACTGTATACCACCTGGCCTCTCATGCAAATGAAACAAAACAAGACCAGTTGGTAGTAACATATAATTCTTAATCCCAAAGCAAGTGAGATGGCTTTAGACAGTAGGAGGAGTACAGAGCAGAACAGACTGCCCAGTGGAAACTGTTACTCACTGTAAACGGATCCAAATCTCCTTTAGGAAAAAAAAACTTTCTGATTATCATTCTGTTTTGATTGATAATCAGAACCAGTTAAGTCCGGTGTTTAAGCTAAATCTGGATTTGCACTAGCACTTAGCAATAGCTAAAGCTTACCTTCACCCAAATGACTACAGTCCTTAGTTTGCCCAAGTATTCATCACCACAGTAGCCTATATCACAAGATACAATTCATAAACACTTTGCAATCACACCAAGAATGCAAACCCTTAAACCCTCTGACATGTATATTTGTTTTCATATTACTCTTTGGAGTTTTCCATAACATGGTAGATCAACCTGGTCTCAGGGCAAATTTGTAGGATTTGGTCTGTAAATTTGCTACAGTGCCTTGCGAAAGTATTCGGCCCCCTTGAACTTTGCGACCTTTTGCCACATTTCAGGATTCAAACATAAAGATATAAAACTGTATTTTTTTGTGAAGAATCAACAACAAGTGGGACACAATCATGAAGTGGAATGACATTTATTGGATATTTCAAACTTTTTTAACAAATCAAAAACTGAAAAATTGGGCGTGCAAAATTATTCAGCCCCCTTAAGTTAATACTTTGTAGCGCCACCTTTTGCTGCGATTACAGCTGTAAGTCGCTTGGGGTATGTCTCTATCAGTTTTGCACATCGAGAGACTGACATTTTTTCCCATTCCTCCTTGCAAAACAGCTCGAGCTCAGTGAGGTTGGATGGAGAGCATTTGTGAACAGCAGTTTTCAGTTCTTTCCACAGATTCTCGATTGGATTCAGGTCTGGACTTTGACTTGGCCATTCTAACACCTGGATATGTTTATTTTTGAAGCATTCCATTGTAGATTTTGCTTCATGTTTTGGATCATTGTCTTGTTGGAAGACAAATCTCCGTCCCAGTCTCAGGTCTTTTGTAGACTCCATCAGGTTTTCTTCCAGAATGGTCCTGTATTTGGCTCCATCCATCTTCCCATCAATTTTAACCATCTTCCCTGTCCCTGCTGAAGAAAAGCAGGCCCAAACCATGATGCTGCCACCACCATGTTTGACAGTGGGGATGGTGTGTTCAGGGTGATGAGCTGTGTTGCTTTTACGCCAAACATAACGTTTTGCATTGTACGTATAGTATTGTACATATTTCTCTGAGACCAGGTTGCTTGTTGCATCATAACCACAAAGAAGAAAAATGGAGACAATTCAGGTTGGTGGTTGGGAGAACTAACAACAAAGGTTAGGATAACTTACGTAAAAGGTTAGGAGAACTAAAATGAAAAAGGAGAATTAGGTAAAAAAATACTTTGAAACAAAAGTATACACCACGCACACATGGTTATGGGCTTTAAAAAAAGAAGACACCTGTACAATGTCAGCTATAGACTTGAAATGTATTACATTTTGAGTTTGCATCCCAATATTACACTTTATATACATCACTGAAGACTGAAATATAACAAAACGGTTTAACATAGAAACACTGGATTTTTGTCGAACATTTTTTTAAATGATGTACTAACTATGAAATTATTAAAAATATGAATAACATTCCATCCATGAGGCCAAATATAGCGCTTTTGGTCATTGACTGCAGGAAAGGGCTAACTAGATTCAGTAGATTAGTGAGGACTGTAGGCTACAAATGACTTTCAGAGGCCAATACAACATGCTGAGTATAACATAGCGCCACTTTAAAGCTGTGGATGCAATCAACAAACAAGTTGAAGAACACATCCACCAATGTCAAAACTGAACTTGTTTTCATTGCCAAGCTATTACGCAATATACGTCTATGTACATGAGGCGTTGGTTATGTTGAAGATGTAATGAAGATGAAATGTCAAGATGAGAGGCTACTGTCTTGCCTCTCAAGCGATTGTAGTTGTAGTAGATTTACCGGGGCAATATCTTTGCTACTGATAATGAGTCACGCAGAGCATACTGCTTTTCTATTAGCATACACGCCTGCACACTGGGGTTGTGGGTATTTAGCTGGATGAAGCAGAATGAAAAGAGAGGGAAAGAGCATAAGCAACTCATGTAGAAAAGGAGGAGACAGGCCACTGTGGAAATTGAACAGGAAGTGGAGGGTACGTGTGCTTTGCAACAATGGGGACTGGACAGGTTTTGCAAAGCAACATGAAAGAAGACAGAGGATGTTGATCCTGCTAGTTCCTGCACACCATCCAGACAGTTTTTTGGGAACCCTCAACATCCTTTGTTCAATAAAAAAAGAGACTCTCAAAATGTTCACGCTCTGATAGAAAGGAGCCAATCCCAAGTGTTTTTGGACAGAACACAAAAGGCCCAAATGTGGAACAAACTAGTATGTTCAAGAGGGAAGGAAGGAGGACGCAGCACAAATGAACAGGATTAAATGGCATTGAAAACAGAGGACCAAAAAATGTAAGATGCTAGTGCCACTACCTTGGGGCAGTTCTAGTGATGAGATCTCCAAACATCAGAGATACTGACATATTCCCTCTCCATCATCCTAGACAAATGGTAATTGTACTCAGGACTAATGTGATAATCCGTTTGGTTTATGTTCTTAAATTAACTCATAGCTATTTTCCAAAACACTGCACATACAATGACCCTATGGCATGTTTTATGTACTAAAACATCAACAAATATCAAATGTTTCATGAAGGATTGTTAGACAATAACTTGTCATGTTTTCCACAGCATCTTGCAGTGGAATTACTAAATGGAAGTACAACAAAAAACTTGCCACATGGTACAAGCTGGTTGAATCAACGTTGTTTCCATGTAATATCAGTGAAATTACGTTGGACCAAAGTGGAATAGACGTTGAATTAACGTCTGTGCCAAGTAGGTTGGGTCGAGAGATATGGAAAGAGAGTTCTAGAAATGTATGACGGTACTGTATGAACAAGAGCTAAACACGTACTGCACGATGAGAAGGCCAAGCAAGGCAAATGCCTTCAGCAACCGAGCCAGGCACAAACAACAACAAAACCAACAAACATGTTAAACCGGGAACCAACAAGACGCTAATTAGTA
This sequence comes from Oncorhynchus tshawytscha, assembly GCF_018296145.1. Taxonomy (NCBI): domain Eukaryota; kingdom Metazoa; phylum Chordata; class Actinopteri; order Salmoniformes; family Salmonidae; genus Oncorhynchus; species Oncorhynchus tshawytscha. The sequence continues at coordinate 15,700,515 of NC_056446.1, read as the reverse complement.
ATCAACTCACAGAGAACCCTTTGAAGAGGCTTGGAAATGGCACAACCTCTTGCAGAATGGACTTTGCCACCCTATTACTACCCATGGTAGTCTGGTAGCCATATCCCAGACATTGCTTTCTCTTGGCCAGCCATCTTCCCAAATCTAATCTCAATCAGGTCAATCACACAATGAAAATAATTGAGGATTTGTGTCCTGCCATAACAATTAAAGAAGTTTAGATACTAATTATACATTATTCCATCTGTGTTATTTCATAGTTTTGCTGTCTTCACTATTATTCTCCAATGTAGAAAATAGTAAAAATAAAGAAAAACAATTGAATGAGGAGGTGTTCTAAAACTTTTGACCGGTAGTGTAGGTCTAATCTGTTAATGATTCTGTTATTTTGAAGTGAAGCTAATGAGTTGTTACCTTGGCGACCCCCATTATCTCCAAGCATATGCACTGGATTAGACCTGGATATAATGGCTAATATGCACAGGGATTGGGGACAGAGGAGTAGGTACCACTGCAAGCAATGCACCGAACTCCAGGATTCAGCAGAGACTTCAAATCCTTCACTTTGACTGAGTACAGCCAGAGAGAGAGAGAGATCCTTCCTCACCCAAAGTATATTGGCAAATGTCTAACGTTCCAACCCAATCCCACTGCCAGAACTAATCAGCTGAAAATGCTGATTCAAAATGATGCTGACAAATAAAACCAAGCCCTTACTCAAGGGAAGGCCCATTCAAAGTGTATTTACTAACAAGGGAGCTGTGTACCCAGGCACACATTCAGGATTTGTACTTCACGGACATGAGCTCTCATTGCCCTTGACAGTAGCATGTAAAGTGACAGACCTAAGGAATGCAAGTATTTAGTCTCAATGTGTTTGATGGAAAGACAAAATGGCGCACAACTGCAGAGACACCCTCCCACATGCGCAACTAAACGTGTTTGGCTTTTTCAAATTTTCCCCGCATGAGCCAATATCAGGAATTTTTTCCCTACGCAACCCCACCTCTGCTTCGCACGCCTCCGAATGCCTTGCTGTCAGTCTTTGGGATGTTGGCAACAAAGAGTTGGACACATACTTAAATGCACTGCCAAGCTCTGTATGCTGTTATGAAGGTTTTAAAAGAAACACCTTTGAGTCCAAAAGTACCGTATGTATTTATACAGCAATTATAATTTCTATGGGTTGATTTAAAAAATGCACAGCAGAAGCAATGAGCTCATCTGATCTAGAGAAGTGGATATAAATTAGGGCATGACCACATCTTTTAAGCTTCAGTCATTGTTATGGTCAACAATTACTTCAGCTGTAGTACATACATGCATGTATACTTTGAAATAGTTTCTCAGATGGAAAATGATTTATGGTAGAAATGTGAGAGTAAGATTAAGTACCATTTAACTAAGCTAATGGACAGAAAGTGCACTCCAGGAGACTGAGTTCATTCCTTCACGTACTAGAGGTGAGTGCACTAAGCTCTTGATGTCTGCACCCCTTTGTACCAATATAGTTCACAGGCAATAGAAAAGTGTGAAGAACGGTAACCATAGCAAATCAGACAAGTGTTTAATTTGGCTCGCTGTCCCTTTCATCAAATGTTATTTCCTTCCTTCCTGTATGCGCAAACACTCTTCTCACAATGTTCTGATAGCCTTTAGGTCTAGTCTAGAGGAAAGACCTGCACATCTTTTCATTATTAACTTCAGATTTGTACTTCCTAGATTTTACGAACTGAATTGTTCTTGCCGTCGTCTGTGTTGTCTGTTGTAGATATGACTTGTGATGTATGTCTGTATTTATGACCCTGTTGGTGATGCTGTGCTGTTGTTTGTTGAGATGCAAGACAACTTTCCTGAAAGTGACACACAATAAATAATAATAATAATTATTAGAAGAGAGCATTATGATAATTAACTACCATAGCAATACAGAAAAAATGAGTACATAGACTGATCTGGACTTAATCAGAACAGAAACACTGTGTCTGTGGAAAATAGGATGACACTACCAACCACGTACACTTCTCTTAAAGACCTGAAATTCAAATCTCACAACAAACCTTGAAATGTGGCGTTCTTTTGATTTTCAAGAAGACTAAAGCCCATTCTTTGCCCACAACATTAGTTTTCAATAAAATGATGTTATGTTCATGAACTTGAACCCAGACACAGCTTACTCCATGATTATGAAATCGTATGTTATGCTGCCAACTCATCATGTCATTCTATGTATTGGGTTTGTTTTGCCTAAACATAATTATTGAGGAAATGATTATTTTCACCTTTTCAGTTTGAACGTTCCCACCATTATGTTCCCACGGTATTTCAGAGGAAGTCAGTCAGGCGGGCTTGGCCAAGTCTCTTCCAAACAAATTCTTTCATGTTTTTTGGGGGGCAACAGTGTCACCCAGTCACAGTATCCTGGTTCAGTACCATTCATTATTGGTTTGGAAAACCTTATTGAACCTCTAGCAATCTCCCACATTGGAACTGTATCAGACAGTCAGGTGAGTCAATATAGATGGAGGCCATTCAGTAATTTACATACTAGGTATGTCTGTCCAACAATATTTATTTTTTGTTGGGCTCAGCAATAAGTCATGAAAATGAAAGCAGTTGAACATTTATATGCTGTAATTACTGAACCGTTTGGCCTGGGTCTCTCAGACATAGACAGGGCTTAATAACCCTCTTCTTGGGTTTTACTGCCCACAAAACAGCTTCATAAACAGTAGTTACCAGTATCACCTGCTGGGTGTGCTTGGCCTGTGGACAGTGCCAGGGACAGTGTGGCTATGCCACAAGAGGATACCCTCCAGCACCCCTGTCTCCCTCGCCACAGGCCCCAGCTGAGTTTCACATTTCAAGGTAGAGTAAGGTAGAGCATACACCAATCCCTAACCTTTTCGTTTTCTCAGGTAAGTCAACATTTTAGGAGGGTTGAGTGGAAATTTTATCAGGGTGTAATGTGTAAAGACATTTTCACCATACCAAAAAGGGCTCGGGCCCATCCAAAACATGACTGTATGATATACACTGTGTGTACAAAACACTAAGGACACCATGCCTAATATTTAGTTGCAGCCCATTTTGCGTTCAGAACAGTCTAAATTCGCCATGGAAAGAGCAGGTGCTCCTAATGTTTTGCACCCTCCGTATAGACCCATCTGCTGTAGGAATGGTGACATAGTGCTGTGTCGGACTGGTTCACCTCCCGTCTGCTACTGAGGAGTGTGTAAGTGAGCTCAGTTTATTAAGTCTGGTGGAAAGTTTATGTGGCTTTAAATTAGTGGCCATGCCTATGTGAAGGCATGTCGGCTCCTCGTCAATTGAGTTACCAAGTCTCCGTGAGAGGAAGAAAACCCAGCAAGAGTGTCTGAGATTGCATCATCCATCACCAGAAGAATAGAGCTCTAAAGGGCCCCTGCATAGCACTGCCTACTGTAAGTAACAGCTCTTGCGCTGTTTATATTCTTCATCGTGGGTATATTTTAGACATTTTATATTGGAAAAAAACACGAAGTTGGTTCTCTGAAGGCATCCTTTTCTATCGGTAGGTCTTTCACTGAGACAGAAGAACGGGGCATGTAAACACAAAGCATCTCAGAAAATGTCCTCGGAATCCTGAAAAAAAACTGTTTAGGAACAAAAATACTCCTAGCTCAGAGTAGGTTTTAGGAAGATGTAAAAGGAAAATTTCTGAATGTTTCATCTTCATATTTATCATCTCCAGCACCCCCCCCCAAAATCAACATACACTATATATACAAAAGTATGTGGACAACTGTTCAAATGAGTGGATTCGGCTATTTTAGCCACACCTGTTGCTGACAGGTGTATAAAATGAAGAACACAGCCATGAAATCTCCATAGACAAACATTGGCAGTAGAATGGCCTCACAGAAGAGCTCAATGTCTTTCAACGTGGCACTGTCATAGGATGTCCCCTTTCCAACAAGTCAGTTCATCAAATTTCTACCCTGCTAGAGCTCAACTGCAAGTGCTGTTATTGTGAAACGGAAATATCTAGGAGCAACAATGGCTCCGCCGTGAAGTGGTAGGCCACACAAGCTCTCAGAACGAGACTGCCGAGTGCTGAAGCGCGTAACGTGTAAAAATCAACGGTCTTCGGTTGCAACACTCACTACCAAGTTCCAAAATGCCTCTGGAACCAAATCGCCTCTAATACAACCCTAAGTAGTGATAGACTGCCTCTTTTACCTCAGCTGGCAGCTCTTTCATGACACAAAGTGCATCCAAAGTTGTGAACTTGTCTTGGCCCAGGTCGAGGTGCATCTGGATGCAGATTTCTGTCCTCTCCGCCTCCCTGTCCTCTCTTCTCCCCCTGAAGCCTCAGCTGAGGGCCTGGGCCTGCAGGCTGGCTGGTGTTAAGTTCTTAGTGGGTCACATGGATCCAAGCCCAGGCTCAATGTGCAGGCTTGGGGATTGGGGCTCCAGAGGACAGCTGTTGTGTTTAGCAGGGCTGAAGCTGAAGAGCAGCTAGGACTGTTGCAGCATCACACAGCAGAAAAAAAGGTCTCTTCATTTCACTATGATGAAGGCTGTCAAACTGATGTGTCCTTTTCAGAAGATTACAGTGGGAAAATAAGAGCTTAATGGAGTTTAGTAAAGGGCAATTGTATGGTTTTTACCAAACTGCAGTCGTGACAGCATTTGGTATCCATTTGATTTGATCTCCCACAGTATGGTGGAGATAGATGGTTGGTGATTAACTTGGAAAGAATATATATAATGGATCCCCATTAGGAAAGGAAAGGGATTGGAGATTCATTAGCCAAAGCCAATGGCAACAGCAAGTCTTACCGGAGTCTGACACAACGAAAAAGGCATAACAGGCCAAAGACTTTACAATTTACATACATTTAAGAACATGGACATGTAGTGTGTGTATCTATCAGTTACACATACATGTCAGTACATACGCACAAAAAGTAGGTCACATGGGGAAAGGCATTGTGAGGTGTTGCTATATTTGTTTTTTTTAAACCAGGTTTGATGTTAACTAGTGCTATATGAGATGGAAGGAAGTTACATGCAATCACAGCTCTGTATAATACTGTACGTTTCCATGAATTTGTTCTGGACCTGGGGACTGTGAAAAGACGTCTGGTGGCGTGTGTGTCAGTGCTGTGTGTAAGTTGACTATGCAAATAAAACACATGATTGTTTCTTAGTAAAAAAAGAAGCGATGCAGTCAGTCTTTCCTCAACTCTCAGCCAAGAGAGCCTGGATTGTGAGCTTTGTTTGATTGAAATACCTTTTTTGTTAGGAACAGTTCTGACAGTAATCTGTTGAGAATAACGACTTTATGTCATTTACAGGAACATTTTCCCTGACTGAAAATATTTCAGCTATCAAGCGGCTGTTTCTATCATCAAATTCTTTTTTACCATGTAATTCCAACAGGAGGGTATTTGTTTCCACCTGTTCAAAAGTCTGGAGTGTCGTGTTTGTGGCTGTGTGCCGGTGAACGTCATTTTCTAGTCAAATTCATTTCTTCCGAGCCAATGCCCCCGTGCACAAAGTAAGGTCGATACAGAAATGCTTCGTCGAGATTGGTGCGGAAGAACTTGACTGGCCTGCACAGAGCCCTGACCTCAACACCATCCAATACTTTTGGGATTAATTGGAACGCCGACTGCGAGCCAGGCCTAATCGGCCAACATACAGACAAACACAGGAACTGAAACAGAATCATTTACGCCTGAGGAAAGAACCAAAGGGAGTGACAGATTTAGGGGAGGTAATCAGGAAGGTGTTTGAGTCCAGGTGAGTCTCATGAGGAGCAGGTGCGCATAACGATGGTGATAGGTGTGCGTAATAATGAGAAAACTGGCGACAATGAGCGCCAGAGAGGGGGAGCGGGAGTAGGCGTGACAGTACCCCCTCCCTGACATGCTGCTCAAGCCGCAGGACGCCGACCAGAGGGATGGTCCTGGGGCCCAGGAGCGGGCCAGTTGCTCTGCTGAGGCACGGGAACCTGTCGAGCCGGCTGAGGCACGGGAGCCTGACTAATCGGCTGAGACATCCCTAGGAGCTTCACCAATGGAAGCCTGATGAGCCAACAGAGGCTTGAGAACCTGTCGAGCCAGCTGAGACTTGAAAGCCTGACGAACTAGCTGAAGCATCTCCGGTAGCTTTGGCAATGGAAGCCTGACAAGCCAAACCAAGGCTTGAGAACCTAGGTTCTCGAGCCAGCTGAGGCATGGAAGCCTGACGAGGCAGCTGAGGCATCCCCGGTTGCTTCGACAGTGGCCCATGGACCAAACAACACCATTAAAAAAATCCTGGGTTGCTTCCCTTTGGTGAGGCGTTATTCCATAACGTGTACGCTAGGAGTCGAGAAGCAAGTACAGGGAGTGAATTTAATAAATAACGGAACAGAGAAATGTCCTTGTTTTTTGTTCATTAAAGTAACATCAAATTGATCAGAAATACAGTGTAGGCATTGATAATGTTGTAAATGACTATTGTAGCTGGAAACAGCTGATTTTTTATGGAATATCTACATAGGTGTACAGAGGCCCAATATCAGCAACCATTACTCCTGTGTTCCAATTGCACGTTGTGTTAGCTAATCCAAGTTTATCATTTTAAAAGGCTAATTGATCATTAGAAAACCCTTTTGCAATTATGTTAGCGCAGCTGAAAACTGTTGTCCTGATTAAAGAAGCAATAAAACTGGCCTTCTGAAGACTAGTTGAGTGTCTAGAGCATCAGCACTTGTGGGTTCGATTACAGGCTCAAAATGGCCAGAAACAAAGCCCTTTCTTCTGAAACTCGTCAGTCTATTCTTGTTCTGAGAAATTAAGGCTATTTTCTGCGAGAAATTGCCAAGAAACTGAAGATCTCGTACAGCGCTGTGAGCTACTCCCTTCACAGAACAGCGCAAACTGGCTCTAACCAGAATAGAAAGAGGAGTGGGATTCCCAACTGAGCAAGAGGACAAGTACATTGGAGTGTCTAGTTTGAGAAACAGATGCCTCACAAGTCCTCAACTAGCAGCTTTATTAAATAGTACCCGTAAAACACCAGTCTCAATGTCAACAGTGAAGAGGCGACTCCGGGATGCTGGGAGAGTATTCAGACCCCTTCATTTTTCCATATTTTGTTACTTTAAAGCCTTATTCTAAAATTGCTTAAGTTTTTTTTTTGCAACTGTATAAAAAAACAAAAAATGGAAATATCACATTTACATAAGTATTCAGACCCTTACTCAGTACTTTGTTGAAGCACCTTTGGCAGCGATTACAGCCTCTAGTCTTCTTGGGGATGACGCTACAAGTTTGTCACACCTGTATTTGGGGAGTTTCTCCCATTATTCTCTGCAGATACTCAATAACTCTGTCAGGTTGGATGGGGAACGTCGCTGCACAGCTTCTTTCAGGTCTCTCCAGAGATGTTCGATCGGGTTCAAGTCCGGGCTCTGGCTGGGCCACTCAAGGACATTCAGAGACTTGTCCCGAAGCCACTCCTGCGTTGTCAAGGCTGTGTGCTTAGGGTTATTGTCCTGTTGGGAAATGAACATTCACCCCAGTCTGAGGTCCTGAGCACTTTGGAGCAGGTTTTCATCATGGATCTAGCTGTACTTTGCTCTATTCATCTTTCCCTCAATCCTGACAAGTCTCCCAGTTCCAGTTGCTGAAAAACATCCTCATAGCATGATGCTGCCACCAACATGCTTTACCGTAGGGATGGTGTCAGGTTTCTTCAGGCCGTGACGCTTAGCATTCAGGCTAAAGAGTTTAATCTTGGTTTCATCAGACCAGAGAATCAGGCCGTAACGTAATAAAATGTGAAAAAAGTGAAGAGGTCTGAATACTTTCTGAATGCACTGTATATATGTATACATGTAATATATACAGTGCCTTGCGAAAGTATTCGGCCCCCTTGAACTTTGCAACCTTTTGCCACATTTCAGGCTTCAAACATAAAGATATAAAACTGTATTTTTTTGTGAAGAATCAACAACAAGTGGGACACAATCATGAAGTGGAACGACATTTATTGGATATTTCAAACTTTTTTAACAAATCAAAAACTGAAAAATTGGGCGTGCAAAATTATTCAGCCCCTTTACTTTCAGTGCAGCAAACTCTCTCCAGAAGTTCAGTGAGGATCTCTGAATGATCCAATGTTGACCTAAATGACTAACGATGATAAATACAATCCACCTGTGTGTAATCAAGTCTCCGTATAAATGCACCTGCACTGTGATAGTCTCAGAGGTCCGTTAAAAGCGCAGAGAGCATCATGAAGAACAAGGAACACACCAGGCAGGTCCGAGATACTGTTGTGAAGAAGTTTAAAGCCGGATTTGGATACAAAAACATTTCCCAAGCTTTAAACATCCCAAGGAGCACTGTGCAAGCGATAATATTGAAATGGAAGGAGTATCAGACCACTGCAAATCTACCAAGACCTGGCCGTCTCTCTAAACTTTCAGCTCATACAAGGAGAAGACTGATCAGAGATGCAGCCAAGAGGCCCATGATCACTCTGGATGAACTGCAGAGATCTACAGCTGAGGTGGGAGACTCTGTCCATAGGACAACAATCAGTCGTATATTGCACAAATATGGCCTTTATGGAAGAGTGGCAAGAAGAAAGCCATTTCTTAAAGATATCCATAAAAAGTGTCGTTTAAAGTTTGCCACAAGCCACCTGGGAGACACACCAAACATGTGGAAGAAGGTGCTCTGGTCAGAGAAACCAAAATTAAACTTTTTGGCAACAATGCAAAACGTTATGTTTGTTTGTTATGTTTTAAAAGCAACACAGCTCATCACCCTGAATACACCATCCCCACTGTCAAACATGGTGGTGGCAGCATCATGGTTTGGGCCTGCTTTTCTTCAGCGGGGACAGGGAAGATGGTTAAAATTGATGGGAAGATGGATGGAGCCAAATACAGGACCATTCTGGAAGAAAACCTGATGGAGTCTGCAAAAGACCTGAGACTGGGATGGAGATTTGTCTTCCAACAAGACAATGATCCAAAACATAAAGCAAAATCTACAATGGAATGCTTCAAAAATAAACATATCCAGGTGTTAGAATGGCCAAGTCAAAGTCCAGACCTGAATCCAATTGAGAATCTGTGGAAAGAACTGAAAACTGCTGTTCACAAATGCTCTCCATCCAACCTCACTGAGCTCGAGCTGTTTTGCAAGGAGGAATGGGAAAAAATTTCAGTCTCTCGATGTGCAACACTGATAGAGACATACCCCAAGCGACTTACAGCTGTAATCGCAGCAAAAGGTGGCGCTACAAAGTATTAACTTAAGGGGGCTGAATAATTTTGCACGCCCAATTTTTCAGTTTTTGATTTGTTAAAAAAGTTTGAAATATCCAATAAATGTCATTCCACTTCATGATTGTGTCCCACTTGTTGTTGATTCTTCACAAAAAAAATACAGTTTTATATCTTTATGTTTGAAGCCTGAAATGTGGCAAAAGGTCGCAAAGTTCAAGGGGGCCGAATACTTTCGCAAGGCACTGTATATACAGTACCAGTCTCAAGTTTGGACACACCTACTCATTCCAAGGTTTTTCTTTATTTTTTAAATATTTTCTACATTGTAGAATAATAGTGAAGACATTAATACTGTGAAATAACACATATGGAATCATGTAGTAACCAAAAAAGTGTTAAACAAATCTAAATATATTTTATATTTGAGATTTTTCAAATAGACAACCTTGAATGAGTAGGTGTGTCCAAACTTTGCTCCAGTAGTGCTCACTTCACGAGCTCAGGGCATGCCCGGACCAGCATGAATTTGTAGTCTATTTGTGTGCTGCTAATAGTCCCTTGCTTTAGCTACTGTCATGGAGTTCTCTAAATATTTTCATTAAGAAACTGATAATACACACAGGTGCAAAATCAAGGTAACTTACAAAGATGTGGACCAAGAGCACGAGAGGGAGTGCGATAATGTTGTGTCCACAACTAAAGAATCATTGTGGAATCTGAAAAGACACACGTCCCAAAAGCATGATGGTGTACTTATTACTACACTAAAACAAAAATATGAACACAACATGTAAAGTGTTGGTCCCATGTTTCATGAGATCCCAGAAATTATCCATACGCACTAAACGCTTATTTCTCTCGAAGTTTGTGCATAAATTTGTTAACATCCCTGTTAATGACCATTTTTTCTTTGCCCAGAAAACGTGACAGGTGTGGCATATCAATAAGCCGATTAAACAGTATGATCATTACACAGGTGCACCTTGTACTGGGGAGAATTAAAGGACACTCTAAAATGTGCAGTTTTGTCACACACAATGCCACAGACTGCAATAATGTCCACCAGAGCTGTTACCAGAGCATTGAATGTTAATTTATCAAAATTAACATTCAATTTATTTACCAAAACATTGTTTTAGAGAACTTGGTAGTAGGTACAACGGGGCTCACAATCTCAGACCACATGTAACCACGCCAGCCCAGGAACTTCTTCACCTGCTGGATCGTCTGAAACCAACCACCTGGACAGCTGATGAAACTCTGGGTTTGCTCAACCAAATATTTCAGGGAGGCTCATCTGCACGCTCATGGATCTCACCAGGGTCTTGACCTGACTCCAGTTCGGCGTCATAACCAATTTCAGTGGGTAAATGCTCACCTTCCATGGCCAACTGGCACAGTGAAGAAGTGTGTTCTTCACGGATGAATCCCGCTTTCAACTGTACCGGGCAGATATCAGACAACGTGTATGCCGTTGTGTGAGTGACATGTCTGCTGTATGACAGTGTGTTGCAGTTCCAGCCAATATCCAGCAACTTTTTTAAGGTATTGATGACCATATCTGTATTCCCAGTTATGTGAAATCCATAGATTAGGGCTGAATGAATATATTCAATTGACTGATTTCCTTATGTAACTCAATACAATCTTTGAAATTGTTGCATGTTGCATTTATATTTTTGTTCAGTGTACATGCACATGCTAAAAGAAAGGAATGAGGTGGGTAGCTAATTAAGTGTGTCATTGTTGCAAGGTATTTATAAACAAAACATCTGATCTCTTAAAAGTTTCCTTCATTTATGTTATATTATCTATATAATGATTGATTTTGCCCCAATAGTCATGGCATATTCCAGCATTCAAGGAGCTTTCCGTTTTGATTGGGTTATTTTGTCTAAAAACCTTTAGGCCTACCTTCATATATAAAACCAAATACAACTCTGCATCCCTGCCCAGCCAAGCAAGAGTGGCCAAAATGGTGCTCTCCAGGGACCATCTCATGAGCCTTCAGCCACAGACTGGCCAAACTCGTGTTTCTAAAAATGAATTCAAAGGCACTATAGACTGAGCCTAAAAAACATTTTTTGTTTAATTTTAATTTAATTCTAAGTAAGTCACAGCCTATATGCACAATTTATAGACTACAATAACTTAATACAACGAAATGTTGTTTAAATGCTGAGCGTTTAATGCTCCTGACTCCCTACCAGCCTTGTGTGTCACACTTGCAAATGCTTCTCAATGTCTTTCTTTGTAGACTATAGCCTTGAAATAATTTAAATAATACAGCCTAAATAATTAATTTGAGTTTCTTCTTAGGCTCCCTGTTTGGCTCCTGACCTATTTAGTGTCACGTCCTGACCATAGAGAGACTTTATTTCTATGGTAGAGTAGGTCAGGACGTGACTAGGGGTTAGTCTAGTTTATTATTTCTATGTGGGGTTCTAGGTTTGGTTTTCTATGTTGCTGTTTCTGTATGATTCCCAATTAGAGGCAGCTGGTAATCGTTGTCTCTAATTGGGGATCATATTTAAGTAGCTGTTTTTCTCACCTGTGTTTATGGGATATTGTTTTGAGTTAGTGCACGTAGCATCTCTGTTGGCACGGGTCGTTGTTTGTTTCTTTGTTTGTTTTGTTCTAAGTTTTCACTTTAACAAATTATGTGCAAACAATATCGCGCTGCAGCTTGGTCCGATATTTATTCTAACGAACGTGACATTTAGAGTGTTTATATGCTCTTTAGTATGACATGTAGCCTATTTGAAATGATGAGCACTTATGTTCACCTTTTCATGTTTATTCAAATACGTTTCATTCGAATGATATAGTTTGGTTTCAATACTTCAAAACCAAATGCTAGGTCCAGGTCGTGACAAAAATAGACTGGTGTTGTGATTTTAATGAATGGAGTGAATTTGGAGCTGCAGTTTTTTTTTTTGTGAGCGAGGATGCGTTTTTTAGCAAGTGAGGAGCGCAGGAGCGGTGCGCAAGCACTCAACTTTGCTCACTTACTCTGGGATGGGCTACCTTTAGACGAGTCCCATGACACTTGCTCAAACGGGTCGGATTCTAGAAACAGAAGTTGGCACATCTGACTTCAGATACTGACATCACATACTGACTTCAGGCGAGTCCCGTGACACTTGTGGGGGTTGTGGAGCAGAACGGAGAACACCATCGTGTTTGTGACTCTCCCCTTTCCATAGAGTGGTTATAGTTTGGATGCTACAGACATTTTTGTGAGAAGACCTATTTTTGGGATGTCACATGTTCTAACAAACACCGTAGTTCGGCCACCTTCCACCGCAGATGCAAAAGACCAACATAGTGATGGATTGAGACTCAGCCCATGCAAAAAAACAGATTATGTTTAGCTTAAATTGACAGATTTTGATGGGGATTTTTTTATTATGTGACTTAGATTGACTTATGGGTGCATCAATAGACTCTTAAAGATTTTAACCAGGGGCAGTATCGAAAATTGGCCATAAATCCTGAGAATAGAGACAATTTTACACCTACTCTTATGTGAAAAATGTAAAGCTATGCTTGAAGCCTCTTTACTCATAAGAGTCACACCTAGTCACCAGATATTTTGGACACCTCATGTCTCGCTAATAGAAAAATGCAACGAGTCAGGAGGTTCCCTCATAATAGACAGGCAATTGCTTTCGAATTGTTGAAAAAATATTTAGATATTTCTGTATGATTCATTCATAAATAATTTAGACCCACATGCAACAGTATCTTTTGTACTTTTGACAATTATTTTACGTGAAGGCTACTTCACATGATATGCCTAATTAAGTGATAATGCCCGAGAAGCTGGTGGAGGATATATTGGTATGGGTGTTGTTAGGCCCGAGACGAAGTCTCACTGTGCCAATATATCCGCCAAACACCGGCTCCGAGGGCATTATCACTTTTATTTGGGTGTTGGGTTACCAACATATTGACATATTTTCATTAAAAACTTTATTTTGATGAATTTATTCATACTATTTTATCCTTCCACAAGATATAGTTCCAACACAAATCTAGGGTAGTTACCCAAACCGGTTGGTCGTTTGTTCTGTCGGTTCGGTTGCCAGAGACGCGACCCAGTCATTCAGTCTTTTTGTTCTGTATCTATCGACGCTCTTATCCCTTGCTTGCTAGCTAGCCAACTGTGGCTAACTTACAATCAAGTCAAATAGTGCAGCCAGAATAACAACAGTAGCTGCGTTTGTTTAAGCTGTTTTCTAGTGAGATTTATTTGCGCACATCCATAACAATGAGCTAATGAGGTGCGATTTTGTTTGGATAGAACATGTGTTCTCTTCGGGACACTGTTGTTCAGAGTTGCTAGCCAACAGCACAGCTAACACAGTCACCTCAAACTGAAGCTGGAAAGACTGCAAACGATCTGCACTTAGTTTCCTTTTAATTTACATTTCTTTGTATATATCCATAAAAATGATGCCAGCTGATTCATGATTTAGACTGACTGAGAACCGCTGCCTGCCTGTCTGTCTTGTACCGACTCCCAACACATTTATTACTATGGGACAGCTGGAGATAGAATTTGAATATTGAAAAATATTGCAAATGTCGGAGAGACAGACAGCAATACGGTACCTCAAACTGCCGTGATTACCAGCTGAGATAAACATTTAGGAGTTGATTTTACTCTTGGCTCAGAGTTTGTCAGAGCAGTGACACCCTGAAACTTCTCTGAGCTGTTTTTTTGGTGGTGTTGTTGTCTTAAAACAAGTTTTATCAGGATTTCTGGGACCTTTTCTGAGAGACTTTGTGGATACGGGCCCAGATGTCTGTTTCCAGTCACATTGTCTTTATTGAATCCATAGCACTTTGTGTGGCAGTGCGTTTTGGCTGTATTCCTCTTCTGTTTTTCTGACACTTTTAATTAGCTGGTTAGAGTTGAGAAACTGCATATCTCATACATTACTTCCACAAGCAATGGCTTAAACATTCTAAACTATTTGCTGACTGAATTCTGTAAAAAAATTTAAAAAAAAAAAAGGTGTTCGGGCCACATCACAAAAACACTACAGAGGTCTTAAATAACTCTGTAATTCAACCTGTATGCCTTGTGAGATATTTATCTTTTGTTCTTACATATAATTTGTCCGAGCCACTTATGCATCAGCTGATTTTGGGACTACTGCATCAGTTGAACATTGTTTAACACCACTATCATGAGAAGGCTGGCTTTTTTGGTCAGCACATCAAACAGCACAGTAACTCTCATGATTGGTCAAAGCAATCAGGCCCTGATTGCCTAAGCCATCCAAGCTCTTATTATGTGTAATCTTTGGTAATGTTGCAGACAACCAATAGATCTGACGTCCTCATTTTGTCCCTGCCAACCTGATATTAAGAAGGGTGAGGTAAAGACCCATTAATGCAAACTAGAATACTGCCTCGCCAAGTAAAAAGTGGTCATATCGTTTCTACACTAAACATATTCTTGTTCTAAGGCGTCTGTTGTATTTGAGCTCATTTGAATACTTGAGCGTGGTGCTGGGACTCTAAAAATGGGAATGCTTCTGAGAAAACAGACTCAGCCTGCCAACTGCACGGCTGTGAGAGAATAACACTTACCGTGGCAGTTTGTTCCTTTCACTGGGGTGATGCCTATCTCTGTCCCACAATACCTCATGCTCGCTGGTTATGTGAGGTACACATCTTCAGTCTCTCTTAAGAGTTCAGAATCATGTTTAAAATAGTTGTTTTTTGTTTCCACTGGGTGCAGTCAGCATGAAGCAGAAACAAAGAAATGATCCCGTCAACACTAATTGCTCTTGGCTATTGTGTCCATGAAGCTCTCTCCCAATGTTGCTGCTTTTTCAAAGAGCTTCCTCTGAAGACATACAAGCTATCCATCAGTCTGTCAGATGGGTTTATTTCCACACGTAAAAAAAGGAGACCCATCTGAAGAGTGCTACATTAGCAACGTTGCTTTGCTCAGAATAGAGGGACATACAACGTTTTTGATGGGAAAACACGTTTTGAAGACACTGTAAATGGATGCTCATTGCCATTTCTGATCAAGTTTGGCCAAGACAGATCTGTCTGATTTCAGATTCATGCGAATGATTAGCTAACAGATGTAACCCTTCATTGTCATTCATGATGACTCAAATGAACATGCTGGAACGCCAGACTGTAATTGCAGCCTGGAAAAAAACTGTTCTAAAGAGGAGAAAACTGAAATATCTCCTGCATGGAACTAACGTGTTCACCTTAGCCTGGAGGCTGGCCAAGTATGGCCAAGTATGGAACTTCCATCTCCCTTACTTGGTAGGTGCATACTGTACTGTAGAGCTCTACCACACCACCTGCATTCCTACTGAAAGAGATCTCTAATCTACCATTAAGTCCAAAAGTTTATTTTCAAGGATGACCTTGAGTGTTTTCCATTTTTAATAGTAATATTTAGACTGGCATCACACTTGCCAGTGCAAAGAGATATTTTATAATTAGTTAAAAGTTAATTTGGAAACAGACCACAGGCATTATGGAACCTTTCGTAATTGATGCTGGAAAGATTTTGAAAGCTAAAATACACAGGGAGCTCTTCTACGTGCAACGACACAACAGGTCCTATTTGGATAGTGTTCACTGAGAAGCATTATGGAATAACATGCAAATGAAGATTTGAGGAGAGTATATGACTTAACTTCGCCAAACATCTTGAGTTGAGGAATGGTCACAGTGTTTTTACACAAGTTTTTTAAAAAGCAGAAAAGAGGATTAAGGTTATTTTTTTCAAGTCAGGAGCAGAGAGCCCACTTGACATAAGTATGTCCCTGTATGGCTCCAAGAGAGCCCCACTTAGTACACTCTATCGCCCTTTGCCTCACACAGACCTTAAACAAGTCGTCCCAGCGTCTTGTAAAATGTTATGTCGCAACCATTAAAAGAGCTTGAACCAGAAGGTGTTATCCTAATTATGTCAAATCTTCCTTGTGGAGGAAAAAAAAAAGTCTGAGGTTGAAGAAGAGGCAAATCAGGGAAGATAACTCATCCCTCCATCCCGCCAACTTGTAATTATAGCATGGAACTAGGCTTTCTCCACAGCTGACCACCTGACCACACTCCCATGCAATTTTAGCTAAGATAACATCAGACCTCTGTGACCTCTCTGAGAGAGAAAGTGAATGGTTTACGTTCAAAATATGTTATTATCACCTAACTTTCGCACTTACTGAGGATTTGTGTAGAATACGTTAACAGTAAACTAGATAATGCAATGGATTAATCTCAGAAAACATTTGTATATTTCTAAAAAATTATCTTCTCTGCGGAAGTTGAGGGGAAACCTACATTGAAACGTGTAGCCAGCGGTGTAAAGTACTTAAGTAA
Source organism: Oncorhynchus tshawytscha (assembly GCF_018296145.1). NCBI lineage: Eukaryota > Metazoa > Chordata > Actinopteri > Salmoniformes > Salmonidae > Oncorhynchus > Oncorhynchus tshawytscha. Next base: position 15,683,870 of record NC_056446.1, on the reverse strand, counting down.
AAATACTTTAAAGTACTACTCAAGCAGTTTTTTTTGGTATCTGTTCTTTACTTCACTATTTATATTTTTGCCAACTATTACTTTTACTTCACTACATTCCCAAAGAAAATAATGTACTTTTTACTCCATACATTTTCCCTGACACCCAAAAGTACTCGTTACATATTGACATGAAAATGGTAAAAATCACACACTTATCAAGAGAACATCCCTGGTCATTTCTACTGCCTCTGATCTGGCGGACTCACTAAACACAAATGCTTCCTTTGTAAATGCCTGAGTGTTGGACTGTGCCCCTGGCTCTCCGTCAATAAAAAAAACAAGAAAATTGTCCCGTCTGGTTTGCTTTATATAAGGAATTTGAAATGGTTAATACTTTTACTTTTACTTTTGATACTTATTAAGTACACTTTAGAAGTTTCATTTACTTTTGATACTTAAGTACATTTAAAACTTTTAGACTTTTACTCAAGTAGTATTTTACTGGGTGACTTTCACTTTTAATAAAGTATGACAATTGAGTACTTTTTCCACCACTGCATGTAGCCTAGGTTATCATTCTGAAATTATATCCTCATTATTACTGACAATACCCCTTTAAGACTTTTATTGTGAAGCACTTAATTATTCCCAGAAGGCACCTGCGCCTGTCCAGGGGGAAAGAGAAAAGCTTTGATGTTGATGGGATTCCAACTTGGCTGCGTTCTTGTGATTCTGAGAATTAATACAAGATAAAGTACTTTACCCGTTGTAACCTTAGTATAAAATAACTTAAGGCCCACAAGTCCTCTGGAGGAGATTGAATGTAATATCCACAATCAAGAAATTAAGGTTTACATGTAGTATTAAGTTTGGCTCGCTCTGGCTTCATTTTATATCAGGGCATTGTTTGGCCTAAAAAAAGCCAAGAAAAAACAAAGTTATTGATGCTGGTTTAAAAGCCTTAAACAGAGGAAAGAAAAGGCAGAGACCACATCAGACAAAATAAACTATTCCTGCAACTTGTAATTATGTTTGAAATGTGGTAACTAGAAATTGAGATTTCCAATTACTTGCAAGGTCTTTTGAGATATAAGTCTGCTTCACATGGTTCCACTTTACAAGCTTGAAGAGTAACAAACAAATTGCACCTCATTTGGTTCACTGGGGTATTTTTAACTACCTTCGGCTAGCGTGGCTGCAGGACAATCAATAACGTGCTGAGACAAAAACGGACACTGCAGAAAGCTTGATAGGGCGTACACAATGCCGTTGTTTTACGTGAGAAATATAGAGGCACAGCTTATGTAGGGCCTGGCTGAGCATCATAAACGTCATGCAGCTAATCACTCCGGGAGAATGGAGGGACAACACAGGCTTACGCTGACATGCCAAATGAAGATGTTGTCACCCATGACATAGAGAAAGGAAGGATTCGTCTTTGAGATGATAAGAACAGCTATAGTTTAATCCCTCTGAGAGAACAAGTATGGCTCAAGCGGGTACTGTTAATTGTTTTACTTCATAAGTGTCCTGCTGCAGCAGCTAAGGTGTTTTTCAACTCCACATGACGCTGTTCTCGTTTTGGCATGGACTTCAGAAGATGTGTAGGATTTCAGAAAGCAAAGCACCTTGTTCTTTTTATTGCTTAGAAGCGCCGTCCAATAGTGCAGCTTTTATAACGCTACATAGTGGGGTGTTTGTTCGATTGATCCTCACAAGCAGGGCCAAGCTGGCGGCCTGAAGAGAGGAACCCATAAAAGGCTGCTAGCCTGAGTATAGACAGCATGGTGTTAGCTCTCCTCTGTAATTGGTCACTTTAATAGGAGGCTCCGGTTCAAACCCGAGAGATTCGGAGAGCTGCAGAGACCATGCTCACCACCCCCCTTCTCTCTCTCTGCTGGGAGCTGAGAGGTGGATAGCACACACATGCACGCACCTGCTCTCATTGACTCACACAAACACACACACACACACACTGGAGAAAGAGACACACTGGAGAACAAGAGGTTCTCGATAAGAATACATTTACCACATGAATTAACAATAAATGATTTGTCATCAGGATGTAAAAAGTGTCATCCTTGAAGATATCATTTGTCCTACTTCTATGAGAGGCTAGCTAGCAGACACTATGTTATATAAAACAGGCAGCGTCTCAGGACAAGCCACTGATTCAGTTATGTATCAGAAACTATACAGCATTCCAAACAGATACCAGGAGTCAAAAAATTAGCAACAGAACACAATAGAGCTCAGTGACTGCATTATTAACCAGAGGATATAACTCACAACACTGAGATTACACATTGTTATTTCACTCCCATAAAACTTTATTAGTTTAACACAATAAATGGCCCAGTCATGCTGAAGTTTTTCATGAAAACAAAAGAGGCCTCTGCCGCTCTTTTAAAAGAAACAGCTTGGTAGACACTAAGCAATTCTGAAAGCGAGTGGTGGGAGGAAGAGGGGGGATATGGGTAGTGAGGGTGAAGGAGCTTCATCCCTCTTTAAAACAAACTGGCATAACTCTCCTGTGTTATAATAGACGCTTCCTGAGCTGCTGACTGTATTAATGTCTTTTTAAAAGCTCCTTTGTAAAGAGGAGAAATGGTTGACTTCACACCGAAAAGTGTCACATCCATTTTAATTGAAGAAAAAAGTCCCTCGTCCGACAGGCAATTCTAAGGAGTCAAATGTCCGTTGGGAAAGTATTTGATGGTAGAAAGAAGACAGAAAGTTAAACATAGACCTGTGCTGCATGTAAATAAGTTAAGATGTTTGTCTGTTGAGTTGTAATCCTATTCAGGACTGTTGAAGTGATGTACTACTGTTTGTGGCTATTCATCAATCTAATACATGTAGGAATGATTACGGAAACTCCGAGTAAACTATACAGTGATAGGAAGTTGAAAACTAGGACAAATTCAAACCAACTGAGCTCCATCTCTACAAGCATACAATCCTAGAACGCTTGAATTGGGATTCTTCTTGACAAAGTTGGCTCTGTTGACATTGTGTGGTCACCACATGCAGCAGCAGCAGCAACAGCTGACTGGTCTGATAGAGAAGAGAGGGAAGAAGAGAGGGAGAAGAGAGTCGGAAGAGAGGGTAGATCAGCGGGAACAGCTGCTTTTTCCACAGGGGTCTCAGGGCTAAGCCCTCTCATAACCACGCTTCTTGCTGGATCAGGGCCTTCAACAGTTATTACCACAAAGGCCTTTCTGCTGATGGCTCGGGCACATTGTTCCCATACTGGTGGCGTCCTGTCTAATTTGAAAGGGAATGTATGGTTACAGATGCTGAGTGCTGACCCAGTGCAGTGAAGGAGGAACAGGGCCGGCAGCAGACAGTAGCTGTACAGTCCCCCTGCTTGACCAGTCAGAGGAAATTAGGTACAGTACCCAATCCCCCTCCAACTCCCCACCACACCTATCCATGTTCCTTTGACTGTGACCTTAATTAGAAAAACAACACACTGTCAACAAACAAGATGCTGAATGGAAATAGTTGAAGAAAAGATCTTCTGCAAACGTGCTGAGCCTTGACCAATAAGCACGAGTCTGCTGTTTGCTTGTCTTTTTGCTTGTCTTTTTGTGGAAGGTAGCATTCTTTTGGGAGGAACAAATAGTTATGTTGGAGGTGACTACAACTATTTGAGTACAGATCTCAGAAAGTAACTACTTTTTAAAACTATTTGAATACAGATCTGAGAAAGCAACTACTCAAAAAAAATATTTGAATACCAATCTCAGGAAGTGACTACTTTTCTGAAACTATTGGATTGGCTGCCTTCAACTAATGGCAGGGCTGTATCTGGAACTGCATTTTGAAAATAGAAATATAATGAATAGAGCACACACAATCTCCTATAATATTCCAATATATCTGACAGCCACATTGGATCTCCACAATACATTTCTATCTGAACATTTTTTAAATGTCCATTCTCCTGAATATCCATTGTGCAGGGGTACATAATCAAGTCAAACCAATTAACCAACACTTACCATTAAACTGTTCTTGTTCCTGTGTAATAAAACTGTAATTACTTTTGGAGCAACATTTTATTAGCATGTTGTTACATAATACCTTGACAATTTAATTTTAATTGCATAGCAATGAGCTGTGTTTTTTTGTAACTACTATACACAAGAGGAATAGTGACTGTTCCTATTCCACTTATGTAATAACTCCATTATTATGCAATTCCATTTTAAAAAATACAAAATCCTATGTAACAACAATGTTGCTGTTGTAGTAATGTTGTAATAATCAAAGTTACTACACATGATGCCAGCTGTTACTGGATTACCTTATGTCTCACTCATTATGAAAATATATTTGTTAGTAATTTCGAAGCTGCAACAGTGGTCTATTGGATTTTTTTACAGACTTTTTCTCCCCAATTGGTAGTTACAATCTTGTCTCATCGCTGCAACTCCCGTATGGATTCGGGAGAGGCGAAGGTCGAGAGCCGTGCGTCCTCCAAAACAAAATACAACCCAACCAAGCCAAGCCAAGCCAAGCCGCACTGCTTTTTGACACAATGCCCACTTAACCCAGAAGCACCAATGTGTCAGAGGAAACACCGTACACATGGCGACCGTCTCAGTGTGCACTGCGCCCAGCACGCCACAGCAGTTGCTAGTGCGCGATGTGTTAAGGACATCCCTGCCGGCCAAACCCTCCCCTAAGCCGGACCAGTTGTGCACCACCCCATGGGTCTCCCAGTTGCGGCCGACTGCGACAGAGCTTGGACTCGAACCCAGAATCTCTAGTGGCACAGATAGCAATGTGATGCAGTACCTTAGAACACTGCGCCACTTGGGAGGCCCTAAGGTCTATTCTAATTTTGAGGTGATCTCATGTCCCTCATGTATTTAATTATAGACTAAAATCTATATTAACATTCATATCTAAGATAACCTGCCCAGGGACTGCGGTTGAAAATTAGCCGGCTGGCTAAAACCGGCACTTTTACTGAAACGTTGATTAACGTGCACTGTCCCTGTAAAAAATAAAATAAACTCAAGAGCCCTCCAAACCATGTGCTTATGATCATATATTTAGACTAATTCAACTAACTGTTGTAGTTTCTGGTTCTTCATTAAATGTTTGGCAGCATTCAAATACATTTTTTTTCTTCAAGAAAGCATATATTCAAATACCGTCAAACAGTATTTGGTTTTCTGAGGTATTCAAATTAGTTGCCATTTAGTTGAAATAGTTGCCTTTTAGTTGAAACTATATAAACTATATTCGACTACCTCAAGTATTTAGAAAAATTGGTATTTTCAAATAAACAACTATTTCGTTCCCAGGTCAGATCAGTTCCTGTCTTGAGATCATCATCCGCACCATTAAGAGCTTCATACGTACTGCCCGAGACACTACATCTGCAGAGCTGAGAGAAAAAAAGTCAGCCACCATAAACTAATGAAGTACAAGCCTGTTAATCTTGGCAAGCCTGGGAGAAATATTTAATTGCTTCGGAGAAAGTCTAATGCCTGCCGAACCATAACTGTTCAGGTTCCAACACTGTTATTTAAAACACTGTTGGATGATTGTGCAATGTGGTAACTGTGAAGCTTTGAGGGGGTTTATGATTACCAGGATGTAGCCTGTTTTCCAAACACTGTTGGATGATTGTGCAATGTGGTAACTGTGAAGCTTTGAGGGGGTTTATGATTACCAGGATGTAGCCTGTTTTCCAAACACTGTTGGATGATTGTGCAATGTGGTAACTGTGAAGCTTTGAGGGGGTTTATGATTACCAGGATGTAGCCTGTTTTCCAAACACTGTTGGATGATTGTGCAATGTGGTAACTGTCAAGCTTTGAGGGGGTTTATGATTACCAGGATGTGGCCTGTTTTCCAAACACTGTTCGATCATCTATTCCATGATGCATTTCATGGAGGTATGAAAATAGCTCCAATGGTGCCATGTATTGCATAGGATTCTCAAATATGGCATACATGCAATACTATTCAATGAGTCATTCAATTTTGTCATAGTGAATCAACTGCTTTACAATTCAGGTACTGGAAGCCATGTGTATTTTTATGAGTTGAAGTTATGTGATTATATACATCCAGATTCCACACCCCAGTCTGCAATAACTCTCCATATAATGCATAGAGCTACAGTACTAGAGAGTAAACCTGGTCAGCAATGTCAGAAGTGTTATTGGAATCAGTTCCCGTCTTTTTTTGTGACCACATCACAGACAGGCAATAATATTAAAAAAGTACATGTATATAAAGTAAAGAAAAACAGTTAAAAAAAAGAAGGAAATTACATTTTTAAAAACGTATTTCTCCTCTCTGTCCCATCTCCCCTTCCCCTCCCCCTTCTCAGTAGGTGAAACCCATTCCTATTCCCCCTCTGTCGCTCCCCACCTCTCCCACTCCCCCCCCTCCCTTATGTTTGTTAAATTGTTTGTGGGACCGAGGTACACATGAATAGAATCAGCCTGCATACATCGATATTCAATACAGATATTTAAAATACAATTGATGAATTCAAACATGATTACATTAGAATAACTCACAATAAGCGTTCAATCTTTTCGACTGCTCTATGCATCTAATGTTGTTTCCTTGGCGCTGTTCACATGAGCTATGGGCTCTAGTGAAAGAACAACAAGGACTTTTTGTAGCCATTGAGTAATGCTAAACTTATGTGGAGGCTTCCATCTGGTCACTGACATTTGTTTTACTGAAGTCAGTCCAGGCAACTACACTCATTTCGGAGGTACTGTGAGTCAGTGAAGAGTCATCGTTCAACAATAATATTGGGGCGGTAGGAAATGGCAGCACCAACTGTGCTCGACACAGACCTGGCAACCTGTGACAAAAGGTCTTCACACTGGGGCAGTCCCACATCATGTGACCAGGAGGTCTTCACACTGGGGCAGTCCCACCCACATCATGTGACCAGGAGGTCTTCACACTGGGGCAGTCCCACATCATGTGACCAGGAGGTCTTCACACTGGGGCAGTCCCACCCACATCATGTGACCAGGAGGTCTTCACACTGGGGCAGTCCCACATCATGTGACCAGGAGGTCTTCACACTGGGGCAGTCCCACATCATGTGCATGAAGCTTCCAATATTTCCTTGAGAACACAACAGATAATTTGGAATAGAAGCTAGTTTAAATTCGAAGCGTTTCCACACATTTGTAGTGTATTAATTGATGATTCAGATTTTGGAGGACATTGGGACAGTGTTTCAGACTCTTTTCCAATCAGTATTTTGTTTGTAGTCTTTAAGATGGGCTTCTAGTAGTTTTTGACATAGATTGGATACAAAGCCTCCACTTGTGTTCTGGCTCCTTAAAAACTCAATGACTGAATGGAATGGGAGTGGTTGGCTCCATGGGACTCCATTACTGGACAGAGTGGTTCTTAACTTAATTTAAAAAAATAAATGACGAACCAGGTGAATTATACATATTGTTTAAGGTCATGAAAGGATAATAAACCTTCATTGTTTAAAATAATTTTATTTGGGTTTCCAAATGTCTGACTCCAATCTCTGTTGGACAAAGCCTGTTTGATGAGGATGAACTAGTTTGGGTAAAATGGTTTCAAGACGTTCGGCTTGAACCTTGGCGTACAATTTCATGTCACTGTTAATGAGGGACAGAGGCCTATGACTTGATGTAAGTGTCCATTGTTGTTCGGCGCTTCCACACAGGATGTCATGTGGGCCTTGTGTATTTGTGTCAACGTGGGAAGCAGAGGGTTCGGCGAGCGCAGCAGCGCATCAACAGGAAGAGGAGCAGGGACCGGGGCTCACCCTGACGTGTGGCTGTGACCCCGTACTGTAGCAGCATGTACTGTATGTCCCCATTCCCACTGGTGGAGATGGGGTCGGGCTCACCAATATGTGGCTGTGACTGTAAGTCATTGTTCGTTCCCATCGGACACTAAAGTAGCTGTTGCTACACAACAAGACCTAGCCATGTTGCATACATAGTGAGTGACTCTGCAACTCTATTGCTCAGTCTGCTTAGCTGCCGCCTCCGGCAGTAATGGGTGGCAGTTTAATAAAACCGCTGTCACAGAACTTAAGTGGAATGTTAATAAAGCCACAGTCACACTGAGACAGAGTTTGAGTCCGACTGGACCTGGAAAGGGGGAATGATTTCAGTTTACAGCTTGTCAACACATACTGTACGTAAGAGCCCATTTCACAACCATTATAAAAGTCAGCCAGGCACTGGAAGGGAGACTACTACACACATCCCTTCAATGCACTAACACTTGACTGTTGGCTGAGGGTACTGGCCTCTCCCCTGCCTGGCCCTGCTTGGCTTCAGCTTGTGACATTCCCGCTGTGACGTCTTTGAGCATAGCAGCGGCCACCTCTAGCGAGATCATAGGGGTAACACATGATTTACATTAAGGTGTTGACAACAGTTACTAAGGGGTACGATTGTGAATGGATGCAGCAATAAGTTGGTAGAACTAACGTATTTAGTTTTATTTAATAAGAGAGACTGTGAGGAATAGAAAAGCAATGGGTGCCTGTTGTCGTTGTGTCTGAAAAGAGATGTTCCCCTCTCCCTAGCGTGTTTTCGTTTTTTTCTGGCCCCATTCAGTGTGGTTTCCATGTACTTACGTTGCAGAAAACCAGTCATTAAATATTTTGTGCTGAACTGCCCATTCACCCACACAGTTAAATGTAGTTGTTTATAAACTGACTCACCCTAACCAAATGTTGTGCGATCCTACATTATGACTGGGTTGTTGTGGGACGTACAAACGTCACGAAACAAAAGATTTAAGTGCCTTTGGACTCAATATTAGGAAGGTGTTCTTAATGTTTTGTACGCTCAGTATATAATATTATTATTAGTATTAGTATTCTTACACTTTCTTCAGTTAATCAAATCACTAACATGTATGATAAAGTTACACCTCTGTTACTTGGTAACTGATCTGTGTGACATAGAAGGAAACAGACTACTGAGGACATGTACAGTAGGCCTGTATTTTTGTTTTCAAGAACTCAACAAGTAATTAGTCATGACTCCCAAACTTTATGGTGAGAAAAAGTTGTCATAAAAAACACTGGTCGCTTTCATTTAAATCTGGAGCGGCCAAACAAATATTTTAATTACATTTCCACGACTTATTAAAAGAAGCCAAAAACAGAAACCTTTTCGGGTGGGGAAACAGAATGTGTCAAAAGTGCTTCGCTTGGCCTTGATGGCTTTAAAACAGTAAACAAACATTTTTTCCCCCCCAGAAAAAGCTGTCCTGACCTCTCCAATTCCTCAATGACAGGGAGCTTATCACATGGCCTTAGCTAGGCCCACGGTTATTTTTCTTCCCACAGCCATGTCACTGGCGGAAGTGGGGCTACTTGAATAAAACCCTGAATGCTGAGGCACATTGGGGACAAAGGAGCAACGTGCAGAGACTCAGGGAGTTACACACACACGCAGACATGCAGAAGCGCTCACACACACAGACACACACACACCAAAGCTCTGTCTTAGTACTCAAGGCTCTGTGAGGGAGACAGATCATTCTGATTCCATACGTCCACTTGGAATTTAAACTTGCAAAGGGAAGAAGACGGTGCTGAAGCGCACAGCTGTAAGGCTGCTGACGGACTCTGCACACTCCCTAGAGGCTTTCACAGACATATGTCACGTACGTCACCACTCAGTCACGACCAGAGCTGCAGGAAATAGACAAATGACTGTCATGTCTAGTATGTTTACAGGCTGCGGAGCTACCACCTCACTTTGCTCTTTTCGGAACTACCACCCCACTTTGCTCTTTTCATAGCTACCACCTCACTTTGCTCTTTTCAGAGCTACTGCTTCACTTTGCTCTTTTCAGAGCTACTGCCTCACTTTGCTCCTTTCAGAGCTACTGCTTCACTTTGCTCTTTTCAGAGCTACTGCCTCACTTTGCTCCTTTCAGAGCTACTGCCTCACTTTGCTCTTTTCAGAGCTACTGCCTCACTTTGCTCTTTTCAGAGCTACTGCCTCACTTTGCTCCTTTCAGAGCTACTGCCTCACTTTGCTCTTTTCATAGCTACCGCCCCACTTTGCTCTTTTTCAGAGCTACCACCTCACTTTGCTCTTTTCAGAACTACCACCCCAGTTTGCTCTTTTCAGAGCTACCACTCTTCTCTATCTTTTCTTGGACAGAAAAAATATGAAATCTGGCAAAGGATTTCCTGAGATGATATATTGTATAAGTTCATCCACAGTCTGTGTATCAGACAGGAATAGTCTCTGTGCGCTACTGTAACCACTTCAGAGTCCTAAGCATCAGCTCTGGACTATGTTGACCCACAGTGGAACCATGAAACATCCCAAATCCCATTAATATTTCATTTGTTTTAAATAAACATCCGTATGCTGTAACAGTGGTCATATTCCATAGAGGTATCCTTGTGAATGGCCTCCCAGGGATGTATGTAATAGCCAGGAATGTTGGGAGAGTTGTGACCCAGAGAGAGCAACATTGCTCTTCCCTCCTGATAATATCTAAAGGAAATTAGTTACTATTAGTGTTCACTTTCAACAGAAATATGACATTGTCCAATTTAGTAATGGACAGAATGTCTCAGCCCTCATAGAGTTACTGTAATGGTGGTGACATGTATTGTGCTAGATAGTAATGCAATTACCTAAAAGCACAATGTTGTCACCAGTCCACACAATTGCGCATAAAGTCCAATTGTTTTCGCAATCATAAGATGACATTAAGTGAGAAAATTGCTACAAAACACATCGCTGACTGCCAAAAGTGGTTTTACAGGCCTAGTAAACACATCTGAAGTGATTTTATCTGGTTATGCTACATTGTTAGGTTGGATAACCGGTTGATTTACAGCCCAAATAAGCTATTAGTGCATTTCATCTCATTCTGAGCTGTTTTGGACTGATAGAGACTGATGGAGAGACGTAACACTCAAAGTAAAAGGGTGCAATATCCGTCTATGTTTATTAAACAGACCGCGCAGCGGTAGGATACCTGTTTTCACAGTGATAAAACAGCAGACGGGCGGATCCCACCCTATCAGGTCGTATCAGAATGACTGAGGTCAGTGTTAATCATGTTGATTCACCTTTCTCCCTGTTATCTCATATCCTTGATGCCTGTTGGCCACATCACCGGGGGGGACAGGGATACCGAGGAACAGATTTGCCATTCCCAGTAATATGAAACGACATTACGCAACCACATACTTATTTTGAACACCATCTATTGTTCTATCATGAGTAGGGACAGGAGTTTGGCCTGTCCACAAAACATGTAACCTGAGCACATAGCCAATAGCTTAGGCCCATCCTGGTCAGCTCATATAGTCAGGAAGAACTCCAGAACATTTGTCCCTAATCATGAGAGATCATTTTTGACCTCTTTGAAAGTGCCCTTCACTTCTTGATGCTATAAAGTGACAATTAGTGGCATTGGCTGAACATGTTCTTTTCTGGTTGTCGTTGATCCTCTGGGAGGTTTTTGGTTTGCTATGTCCACTTCTGCATTTAAATGAGAATACGGCACCTTATAATCCCCCCCCCCCTTCTCTTAATGTCTCCTGGTCTATTATTTGTGGCATTTATATCTTCTGCAGCATAATTGTATCTTATGATAAAGGCCCTAGATTGTCCATATGCTTTAGATTAGCTATTTATACGATTTGTGAACTGGGTTTTGTCTCAGTGATTTGGTAAATACCATACACTTTGCCTTCCTGACTCTCAGACCTTACTTAGAGGGCCAAAGAATAATGATCCTCATCATGACAGTAATAAGTGTTTTGTACTAACATTTCAAATGACGTGTCATGTGCAGGTATTGTGGTAATTGTCGGTTTGAGTCTGAGGAGGGTGATTCACATCAAACTAGTTCTCTGGAGAGTATCATGGCCACCCACAGCTGATTTCGCTGTGTTATTACTGACAGCTAGCAGACACAAACAGAGTCACAGAGCTCAGCTTAAACATACCCTGAGGATGGGAGATGTCAACAAGTGCTCTCAACATCCTTCTGAATGGCAATTTTCAGTGACTTGTGTTGTGACAATTTACAGGAAAAAGATTGTGAAGAAAATTCTCTTGGGAGGTAATATGGTCTGCATTTGATTGTGAGGTATTCTATGTTGGTTGAACAAAAGGGCTTGAGTTTCTGTATGTTATCACAATTACACCACGAATAGTTAATCATGAAACATACACCCCCGCCTTTCTTCTTCCCGGAGAGGTCTTTATTCCTGTCTGCGCGATGTACTGAGAACCCAGGTGGCTGTATGGACGGGGGCATTATATGGGACTTAACTAATTGTCATGTCTATTTTGCTTTTTAATGTTTTTAGCTGGGTAATTTCTAACTGAAGTGGGAAAATGTTGCCTGTCTCTTTGGAGTTTGGCTGTATTTTCATTTGACCACTCACTGTAAGTTACTGTGTTTGTTTGCATGACCTTTGACTTTAGATTTTCTGAGCATCAACACACTAAGTATAGCATGTCATTAATCAAATCAAATCACGCTTTATTTATACAGCACATTTCAGACATGGAATGCAATGCAATGCAATTTTTAAAAAGCTGAAATAACACAAATCATAAGATAAATAAACAAAAGAATGACATAAACGGAACAACTAAAAAGCACTCTAAGGAAAATAAAATCTAAAAATACATTTCTTAAATATGTCCACAGTTTCAACCCTCAGGTTCTCTGGCAGGCTAATCCAGAGGCTCGGGGCATAATAACTAAAGGCTGCCTCTCCATGCCTCTTGGTCCTATGTTTTTTTCTCTCCAATTTTTGCCTAAAATGACATACCCAAATCGAACTGCCTGTAGCTCAAGCCCTGAAGCAAGGATATGCTTATTCTTGGTACCATTTGAAATGAAACACTTTGAAGTTTGTGGAAATGTTAAAGGAATGTAGGAGACTATAACGCATTAGATCTGGTAAACGATAAACAACTGTTTTTTTTGTACCATCATCTTTAAAATGCAAGAGAAAGGCCATAATGTATTATTCCAGCCCAGGTGCATTTTAGATTTTGGCCACTAGATGGCAGCAGTGTGTGTGCAAAGTTTCAGTCTGATCCAAGGAACTATTGCATTTCTGTTCAAACTTTTCTATCAAGACTGCCCAAATGTGCCTAATTTGTTTATTAATAACTTTTCATATTCAAAACTGTGCACTCTCCTCAAACAATAGCATGTTATTCTTTCACTGAAATAGCGACTGTAAATTGGTTAGTTAGATTAACAAGAATTTAAGCTTTCTGCCAATATCAGATATGTCTATGCCCTGGGAAATGTTCTTGTTACTTACAACCTCATGCTAATCGCATTAGCCTACATTAGCTCAACCGTCCCGCAGGGGACCCACCAATCCTGAAGGAGGATAGTGCCAGAGGAACTGAGAGACCTACTGGGTACATAACGTAAAGTAATGTCTGACATGTATTGGGGTGCACAATCATGGATTGATTTTAAAAACCTTCAAATTAATTCTAATAATCACAGGCAGCCAGTACAGAGACCTTAAAACCGCTGTAATGTGTGCTCTCCGTCTGGTCTTGGTCAGCACCCGTGCTGCAGCATTCTGTATGTTTTGCAGTTGACCAATGGCTTTCTTGGGTAGACCAGACAGGAGAGCATTACAGTATTCAAAGCCTGCTTGTAATAAAGCATGGATGAGTCTCTCTATATCAGCCTGAGAGAGAAAGGGCCGCACCTTGGCAATGCTCCTCAGGTGTAAAAAAAAACAATTTTGGTCACATTCCTAATGTGTGATTCAAAATTTAGGCCAGAATCTAAAATCTTTATTGCCGTGAATTAAAATGTGTGGCTAGATTCTTTCTGTGTGCTTTGGTTCGAACAAAAAGTACCTCGTTCTTGTCTTGATTTAGCTGGAGGAAGTTATGAGCCATCCAAGTATTTAAATCACTAATACAGTCTATTCATTTATATGTGGAGCTAAAATCCCCTGGTGACACAGAAATGCAAAGGTGTGTATTGTCTGCGGAGCAGTGAAAATCAATGCTGTGCTTTCTGATAATGCTGCCAGGGGGTAACCTAAATAAACTGAACAGTACCAGACCCAAAATTGAACCTTGATGAACGCCACATATAATGTGTGTTTTCTCTGAGTTATGTTCACCAAGGCTGACAAAAAACCTTCGCCCATTTAAATAGGTCCTAAACCAAATTAGAACTGGACCAGAGAGGCCAACCTTACCTCTCCAGTCTGTCTTGTAGGACATCACAGTCAACAGTGTCAAATGCAGCACTTAAATCTAAGAGCTGTTTGGCAGCTGTGTTGTCTCTCATTTACCACTTTAACTAAGGCTATCTTTGTGCTGTGGTGGGCATGAAAACCAGACTGGAATGGAAAAAAAATACATTTGGCACTTAAAAAATAATTTCGCTGTTTGAACACCAATTTCTCCAGAATTTTCCTTAAGAATGGAAGGTTGGAGATATGCCAAAAATTGCTAAAAGCTGAAAAATCTAGATTACTTTTGTTCAGAAGGGGTTTCACCGTATCAGTTTTTAGTACAGCGGGGAAAGTACATGTGAACAGAGAGTGTTTGACAAGAGCTTGCGCGTCTTCAGATATTGTCAATCAGAGACCACGATAGACAGCTGCCTCTGTCTGGTGCAGAAAGACACAAAACAGAAAACAACTACCCACAAAACCCATGTGGGAAAAAGCTACCTAAGTATGGTTCTCAATCAGAGACAACGATAGACAGCTGTCGCTGATTGAGAACCACACCGTGCCTTTGCATGGTAGGCTAGGGCACAATTCATCAAACTTGCTTGACTGATACCCAGCCTAATGTTGGTTATCTCTGAAATATGCCTCAAACTCATCACATTTAGATGTGGAGGAAGGTTCCCAGTTTGCAGAGGTATGTAGGATTTGTATTTTGTAGGGATCCCCTAAGTGTGCAAACTTAGGTAGGAAATGCCAACAACGAACAGTGAGCCATCTTATTCATGCATAAAAAACGGCTGCGTGGTCCCATGGTGTTTATACTTGCGTACTATTGTTTGTACAGGTGAACATGGTACCTTCAGGCATTTGGAAATTGCTCCCAACGATGAACCAGACTTGTGGAGGTCTACAATTTTTTTCGGAGGTCTTGGCTGATTTCTTTTGATTTCCCCATGATGTCAAGCAACGAGGCACTGAGTTTGAAGGTAGGCCTTGAAATACATCCACAGGTACACCTCCAATTGACTCAAATTATGTCAATTAGCCTATCAGAAGCTTCTAAAGCCATGACATCCTTTTCTGGAATTTTCCAAGATGTTAAAAGGCACAGTCAACTTATAAGTGAAATAATCTGTCTGTAAACAATTGTTGGAAAAATGGTTTGTGTCATGCAGACAGTAGATGTCCTAACCGACTTGCTAAAACTATAGTTTGTTAACAAGAAATTTGTGGAGTGGTTGAAAAACAAGTTTTAATGACTCCAACCTAAGTGTTTGTAAACTTCCGACTTCAACTGTATATAGATATATATATTTATCCCACTTAAAAAGATGAGAGAGGCCTGTAATTTTCATCATAGGTACACTTCAACTATGACAGACAAAATTACGGGAAAAAAATCCAGAAAATCACATTGTAGGATTTTTAATTAATTTATTTGCAAATTATGGTGGAAAATAAGTTACGTTACAGCCGTACTGTAAAATTGATTAAATTATTGTTTTTCCTCATCAATCTACACACAATTCCCCATAATGACAAAGTGAAAACAGTTTCTTAGACATTTTTGCAAATGTATACAACATTAAAACAGAAATACCTTATTTACATAAGTATTCAGACTCTTTGCTACGAGACTTGAAATTGAGATCAGGTGCATCCTGTTTCCATTGATCATCTTTGAAATGTTTCTACAACTTGGAGTCCAGCTGTGGTAAATGAAATTCATTGGACATGATTTGGAAAAGCACACAGCTGTCAATATAAGGTCCCACAGTTGACAGTACATGTCAGAGCAAAAACCAAGCCATGAGGTGGAATGAATTGTCTGGAGAGCTCAGAGACAGGATTGTGTCGAGGCATGTACAGTGAGGGAAAAAAGTATTTGATCCCCTGCTGATTTTGTACGTTTGCCCACTGACAAAGAAATGATCAGTCTATAATTTTAATGTTAGGTTTATTTGAACAGTGGGAGACAGAATAACAACAATAAAATCCAGAAAAACGCATGTCAAAAATGTTAGAAATCGATTTGCATTTTAATGAGGGAAATAAGTATTTGACCCCCTCTCAATCACAAAGATTGCTGGCTACCAGTTGTCTTTTATACAGGTAACGAGCTGAGATTAGGAGCACGTCTTCATGACACACCGATGACGCGGGCGGTCTTCACTTGAACGACTCTAACTTTGTCAAATAAGCACCAATTGGGGTCAAACAAAGCTAGCTAGATAGCCAATGAGCTGGGCTTTACGGGAGTGTCTGTAAACCCCGTATCTGCTGTAAAATGTAACCACTAACCTTGTACGACAGCATGTCTTTTCCTTTTGGACAAATATTATAAGAATATTCAGAGTTATGAAGTTGTTTTGCAAATGTTGAACTTATAATATGGCTACTAATACTGGAAAAGCTAAATCAAAGTCCAAGTATACAGATTGTACGATATTCTTGCAGAATATTTTTATATGAATGCAAATGTCTCCTTCACGATTTGCCCAAATGTACAATGGTGACTACACACTAAATGTAATTCAGTTCGCTCGTACTTCAAGTTATCCGTATGAAATCTTGCACATACACTACTGCCATCGGAATTACAACCAGAGTGATGGCTGGAACTGGGACCTTTCTGTGGCATTTCAAAGATGGTGCTAGAAAAAAAACGGTTGTTTTTTACTTTGTATTTTCTTCTACCGGATCTATTGAAATTATATTCTCCTACATTCAATTCACATTTCCACAAAGTTCAAAGTGTTTCCATTCAAATGGTACCAAGAATATTAATATCCTTGTTTCAGGGCCTGAGCTACAGGCCATTAGATTTGGGTATGTAATTTAGGTGAAAATTGACAAAATGGGGGCTATCCCTAATTAATGGTCTGAACACTTATGTAAATGTGATTTTTCCATTCTTTTCCAAATAAATTAGCAATTTCGGGGGGTCAAAATGGGGTATCGTGTGTTGATTGATGAGGGAAAAAAACAATTTCATAATTTTTAGAATAAGGCAAAATGTGTAAAAAGTCACCTGGTCTGAATACTTTCCAAATGCACTGTATGTGTGTGTAGAGTGCATGTGCTAGCACCATGTGCGTATGCATGTGTCTGTACCTGTGTGTGTCTCTTAACAGTCCCCGCAGTTCCATAAGGTATATTTTTATCTGTTTTTTAAATCTGATTCTACTGCTTGCATCAGTTATCTGATGTGGAGTAGAGTTCCATGTAGTAACTTGGGGAATGTGAAGAGACCTCTTGTGGCATGTCTTGTGAGGTATGCATGGGTGTCCGAGCTGTGTGTTAAACAGACAGCTTGGTGCATTCAGCTCTTACAAAAACAAGTAGTGATGAAGTCAATCTCTCCTCTACTTTGAGCCATGAGAGATTGACATGCATATCATTAATGCTAGCTCTCCGTGTACATTTAAGGGCTGGCCGTGCTGCCCTATTCAGAGCCAGTTGCAATTTTCCTAAGTCCTTCTTTGTGGCACCTGACCACACGACTGAACAGTAGTCCAGGTGCGACAAAACTAGGGCCTGTAGGACCTACCTTGTTGACGGTGTTGTCAAGAAGGCAGAGCAGCGCTTTATTATGGACAGACTGTTGGTTCATTCATGGCTTTTTCAGACTTGGCCTAAAGCTATGAGTGTTAACGTTTCAAGCCATCTCCACCCCAAGTGAAAACAAACTAATATGACTTCATGTGAGTACAATTTAGATAACTATTACTCACAGCCAAATATGTCAGAATTCAGGGGGTTAGCGTCACTTTTTATATAAATCGAATAAAAAAAAGTAATATTTGTGTAACACTACAAACACATCTACTTTAACAAACTGCAGGACAAACAATTGATGAGACCATGATGTTCTACAGTCTGGAGTATCAGCCATTATCTGAAACAGATGTTGTTTTAGCTAGCTTTTCTTAATTACAATTTGGGACTCGGGTAGATGGAGCATTTGAACTTTGACCTTTCAAGTCTTTGTCAATGAGACATGGAGGACTTGTTGCTGGGGGGGATTGTTTGGCCTTATTTGCTGCATGAGCTCCTCCTTGCCTTGCTTTAAGAACTGTAAACACAGACACGGGTCAATTCCTGCAATTGCCTTCCCTACTCCTTGCATTAGGCACATCCAATTCCTGATTATTAATAGCTGTGACTGTTGAAAGGCATAACTACTAAGAACAAATAGGGAACGAACAGCACAGTGGGCAGATGTTTTCTTTTCAGCAATGAGATTGTTACTGATATGCTGAATGGCAGACGCCAAAATAAGATCTTGAGATTAGACCTTGTCCATATTTAGAGACTCCATGTTCAGTGTAATGAAACAAGTTATTGTGCTCTTCACAGTCATTTATATCTGTGTGTTGTGCTGTACCGTCTTGCCTGGAGTTGGTATTCCATCAGGCCTGCTCTGTGCTGGGTGGATTCCAATGTCTGTAAAGACAGAGAGGAGATTTACTCTGCTAGGATTTTATTCAAGGTGGCTAAACAAACAATGTGTGTACTCAGCGTCTGGCTGTATATTAACAGTGTAGGAATAACATGGCTCATAAGGACTCACAGAAGCTTAATGTAGACTGGGTAATTTGTGGCTGGCTCCAGACAGTGGACATCACATCTTCCAGCCCAGTGACTGCATTGATTACTGTGTGGAGGCTTTGTTAGTCTACCCTAGCTCTGCTGTGTATGCCCTGTGGATACAGTAAAGTTGGGAAACATTGTGTACAGCAAATTTGGCTACATTAAGTAAGTCACACTATGCACAGAATTACCAAGAAAGTATTGAGCCAATTAATGTATTTGTTTTGTGTTTTGTGATGTGGGGTTTAAACCTGACATAAGTTTGTGTTGTGTGTTTTGTCCTAATATAATGTACTGAAAGTTCAGTCACACACGCATGTACGCATGGACACATCAACACGTAGAAAAAAGGGTTCCAAAAGGGTTCTTCGGCTGTCCCCATATCAGAACCCTTTTTGGTTTCAGGTAGAACCCTTTTGGGCTCCATGTAGAACCCTCTGTGGAAAGGGTTCTTCATGGAACCCAAAAGAGTTCTACCTGGAACCAAAAAGGGTTCTTTAAAGGTTTCTCCTATAGGGACAGCTGAAGAACCATTTTAGTTTATAGATAGACCCTTTTTTTCCTAAGAGTGTAGAGACACACATATATTGGAAAGGCATGTGGTCCTGGAGTCTTCCAGGAACATCAGATTCTGAAGTTGAGTACTTCCTCCCCACCCGCCCTTGTCCCCCCATTCACATTTCTTGCAGCCAGTAATACAGTCATTTGTTTGACCTCTGTAATTTTCCTGAAGGACATCCTGAGGAGGAACAATAGTGGAGAAAAAAGCAGAGCAGCAGTTCCCAAGCTTTCCACGCCATTGTTTATCTCACAATGGTACCACTCAGTTCCCAGCGCAATGACACCTGCACTTCACAGTAAATCCCATCAAACAGCGTGCCACACACTCAATTCCGCCCACTTGAAGAGAACTAGAAGAGTGGGAAAAATGAGAGTCGTGGCTGGTAGAACAGACAAAATATCAAAGTCAGTGTGGCTTACAGTAGGTCCACTGCAAGGCAGATTGTCTGTATCCCTATGGCAAGTACACTCTCAAAAAAAGCTTCAGAATTGTACTTAAAATGGTACTGTACAAATGCTTATCAATGTAGTGGTACCCTGTAAGGTACACCCATTGTAGCTTTAGTTGTACCCTTGCAGTTCGTACCTTAAAATAACCAATAGTGTACCTTAGGGGATGAGATAATACCTTTCTTACATGTAGTCCACAGGTACAAAAGTATACTTTAGAAAATGTACAAATTTGACTTTTTAGGGTACCGTTTGTTCCTTTTAAGTGGAAAAATGTACCTCTAAAAAGGTTTTTGGGGTGTAGTTTTAACACTGTCAGGTGTAAAGTTGTATTTGCATATTTCCCAGGATGCCGTTCAAGTGACTTTTAGCGTTACCAGTACCACCCATGATTGTATTTGTTAGTGACGGAGACATGGTTGTTACATTCAATTGCTTTCAGTCCTGTAACCTTCACCAAGTGAGAACCTAAGTGAATATTTTATCATTGAAAGTAAACTATTTAATGCAATACATTACATATATCATAAGGCCATCCTTTAACAGCCTAGTTTTACCCCAACACAACGGTAAGCAACTCCTGGTTTGCAGGCCACACCGGGCAAGTCACATTATGCTGGCTTGCAAAGTGATATGTAATTTCTATTGGAATCCAGCCAGAGTTAGGATATCTAAAAATGTGAGCTTTTAATCACCCACAACCTGTATTTAGAATGACTGCCAAACTAGGGAAAATGTATAAATGAGACTACTAAATGGGAAGAAATCATCTCAGTAACAGGTGCAATAAGTCTAATTACTAACAGATTGGATTAGTTCAGAAAAATCAATGTTATTTATATTTGTGTCATCAATCAATGTGCATGCAAAAACACACATAATGAAACAAACAATTCTAAAACTCTACCTGCAAAAGAGCATGCTGGGAAATATTATAATGATGGACTTGGTTTTTGAGAGTGTGTGATGATTATACTTTTACATTCAAAATATTGGGTACAAAAATGTACCTTTATACTAGATTAACCTCACAAGTAACCTAAAAGGTACCGAACAGTACCATGTGAGATTAATGTACCCCAGGGTACAATACTCTACCCTAACTGTACACTTTCTTCTGAGCGTGTACTGTAGGTACTTATCATAATGAGTACATCTGGCAATCCCTCAAACAGGTAATAAACACTAAAATAGGATATTGCTTATTGGGTCATTTCATATGGAGACTTTTTCACTCCATTATTTTCTGAAGTGCACAGGGCTTTCTCCCCAAGATATACAGTATACATTGTTCCGGGGGTTGATCCGTTGACAAAAATCCAATCTGTTCACAATAAAATGCAACAAATCGCCCATAATTGTGTCCAGAGCCACGTCTATTTGTCAGCACATGGTTGTGAGTAAACAATCGGGACACCTCTGGTGGAAGCTAAACATACACAGGCCTGGAAACTGCTGACTGAGCCGGGGGAAGTGAGGGAGGCATGACCACACTGCCACTCCCCTGAGCACTGGGATCGCTTTATAAACTACCAGGGAAGTCTGCATGCCTCCCTGACACAGGCAACTAGTGGACTGGAGACTTAGAAAAAGCTAAATGTGCCCACGGTGATAATGCTGATGGGTAATGGACCAGTGATGTTTATAACATGGTAGTAACTATGTAACAGCAGTGTTGTAAGAATGACTCATTTCTTATTCATCGTTTTCTGTTATAATTACAAATGCTCTATAAAAATATGGGTATAATGGACATGCTTGTTTATTTTACCCATCTGGTTAAACAAGTTCCAAAGGTTTATTGATATAAAGATACATCCATGCTGGCCAAGAAGCACATGTATCTCTCAAGCAATGTTGAAAGAATTTATAATATGACAATAAAAACAGAAAGGTGAACACTTGAAGTGACTTGTAAAACACATTTGCGTGATCCAGCTTTGCCCCTGCAGTTCATCATGCTGAACAATCTGCACTTGATCTGGCCACACAGCATGTGGACCCATATGGAAGAGGGGCAGCTGATGAAATATCCAGGTCTCACAGTCAGAGAGAATCAAACATAATATATACAAGCTATTGGGTTCCTGTGTTGATGATACCACGTTAAGAGATGTACAGAAGAGCACCTTATATAAGGTGTTATGTAATTCCATTCTTTTCTAGAGCTTACATTATGTAACCCTTATATGGCATATTTGTAGGTTACCTCTCTAGAAAATGCATATTTTCACACGCTATTTAAATGGTTTCTATGTACTCCGTAGGTTATTACTTATCTCTGTTACGGCCACATATGTCCTAAAGAAATCAACATGAGGCCTCTGAGAACGAACTGGCAGGAAGGATAAGAAAGTGAATTTGCTTCGTCTGTTGTTAGCCTTCACAAAGAGCACGGACAGGGACAAGCACAGTGGGCTCCTATTATTGTCTCTTCGGGAAAGACACTGATCTACGTCCCTCCCTCAACCCCATGGGCCCCCAGGTACTGACCATGAGAGGTACTTTTTTTTAAATTCTGTTAGGACAAAAGGTCGAAGAGAGGAATTCCCATCGGAATCCACACCTCACTCTGTTGAACTCAGCTGTGTATGATTGTCTTTCTTTCTCCTTACTATGCGAAAGCGGCTCAATTTACAGAACAATTTTTATCTTCTGTTCAGCAGGCATAGGTCCAGGGAAAAGCTGCTCACAATGGTGGGGGGGGGGGACCATGCTGGCACAAAAGCCAATATGAATCCAAATACACACAGCCCCTCCGGGTTCTGCATGCCATTGAGCACTTCTTACTCCCCTTTCTCTCCCTCAGCATTTCATTCTGATTCAGTGTAAATCATGTTTAAAGTACAGAGAGAGGACAGGCACAACCTTTTTCATTTCACCCTGACTATCCACACCCCAGGGGGGGAGCCTGGAGACTTTCTAATAATACGTTGAGGAGGGAATCAATGTTGTGTGAGGTAGGCTGGGACTCTGAGAGGTTCACTGCTCGCTGATCACATCACCTGTCTAGTTGGACCAGCGCAAACCTTCACATTGGCTGACTCTCAGGTCGCAGCAGGGAAGCCACCCCATAAACTCTGAACAGTCTTCATATTCATGGGAGTTTTAGGCACTTAAATAGCTACATCAACCTCAACCTCAACTTAAAACAGACATCTCTGAGTTATAATTGATTCACATTCATCACATGTTGTAATATTTTCCATTTAAATGGCCTGATATGAACAAACCTCGATACACTATAGAAATGTAACAGATTTCGTCATGTTCAGGTTTGAGGGGGCTGTATTTGATGACATGGATTGTTCACAATCTTTAGAAATGACTCAGCTAATATTTTCATGGGAAATTGAACTGGGGGAATTGGGTACAAAAACCTCCATTTGACAGGTTTCATCTGCTGCAGCGAGATCAATCGTCCTGTCAGTTTGAGAAAACTGCATGGGGGAACAAGAGCAATATTGAGCAGTGGCTCAAGTGGAAGGCCTGCCACAAAAAGGATAAGCATTTTTTGTTGCAGCACCAGAGCCCAGCCTCTAATTTTGTGTCATGCTCAAAATAAATATGAAGCAATCCCACTTGCAATTCATTTGGACAAATTGCTATTGGGGACAGTTTGTGTGTTGCATGGTGTAGTATAAAAGCCTTTCAGTACACCCTGTACACCAGTTCCACGAGCTCCAATGTAGTGTTCGAGGATAGAAAGGAGGGTCAACATGTGGTGCTGCAATCTCAGCGGAAATAGCATTCTCATTCATGACTTCATGCTGGTACTGTGATGCCATTTTCATTTTTTGCTGGGTTTAACCAACGGGCGCAGAATCAGATAAATACATTTCCCAAAGGACTCATAATTGGGAAACTAAAGGCTGCAAATAAATGCTTGTCTGTTTCCCTTTACATCATAATGTTCAGTCATGCATGTCCCATCTTATCGTCTCAATGCGGTGTTACAGCCAGTTTACTGGTCCTTTGATGACATGCTTTGAAATGCTGCAAGACTCCAAAGTCTTGTGATCACGCTGTCTTTCTCTAAGATAAGGTTGCCTGAACCAGTAGGGCACGATTTCAGGTAACTGCAATTGCGAGACTGTTATTATGCCCGTTATATCTCTCTCAGTTGCCATGGTGATCGATCGTTTACTGTAACACCAGAGCTCTTTCAAAGGCTTTTTCCTAAGCAGGGGTTCCCTATGGAATCTTTTTTCTCGAGCAAAGCTAAACCAGCTAATAAGCTGTTATCAGGAATAAGACGGCGTGATTAACAACAGACCCAGCGCTTTTGTCTCTTGATCATCATTGTGGATAAAAGTCTGACCCATTAGAAAAGCCTGAGCGCCACTCTTTCCAGGAACACCTGGAAAGATCCAGGAAACAAGATGGAGGAATGTTTGGTAACAGGGAATGCATTGCACAAGGTAGCTAACGTTAGTTCTGTCAAAGGGTCAGTCAAATCAGATATCCCTGTCCAATAAATTCACCAAAGGAGATTCAAAAGTCAAAAGATATTGAATGTGATTAACTCCCAGATAACAGTATCTTGTCTTTCTTAGTTTTGATATGTCATATCAAGTTGTTTAAATTGCACTTGACATTCAGGCCAATGTTAAACAACTTCTTCAGGATCGGTGTCCCTTCCTTGGGACGGTTGAGCTAATGTAGGCTAATGCAATTAGCATGAGGTTGTAAGTAACAAGAACATTTCCCAGGACATAGACATATCAGATATTGTCCGAAAGGCTTCAATTCTTGTTAATCTAACTGCACTGTCCAATTTACAGTAGATATAACAGTGAAAGTATAACATTCTATTGTTTGAGGAGAGTGCACAAATGTGAACATGAAAAGTTATTCATAAACAAATTACGCACATTTGGGCAGTCTTGATTCAACATTTGGAACAGAAATGCAATGGTTCATTGGATCAGTTTAAAACTTTGTACATACACTACTGCCATCTAGTGGCTAAAATCTAAATTGAGCCTAGGCTGGAATAATACATTATGGCCTTTCTCTTGTATTTCAAAGATGATGGTACAGTAAAATAAAAATCTTTTACCAGATCTAATGTGTTATATTCTCCTACATTAATTTCAAATTTCCACAAACTTCAAATTGTTTAGTTTCAAATGGTATGAAGAATATGTATATCCTTGCTTCAGGTCCTGAGCTACAGGCAGTTAGATTTGGGTATGTCATTTTAGGTGAAATTTTAAAAAAAAGGGGCGGATCCTTAATAAACTCAGGAACCACACCTGTGTGGAAGCACCTGCTTTCAAAATACTTTGTATTCCTCATTTACACAAGGGTTTCCATTATTTTGGCAGTTACCTGTATGTGAAACGGATAAGTAAAAATGTGTGAATTTGTCATATATGCGAAAACATAACATTAGTAAGTATCCTAGTCAAGGATGCGATAATCAAGCAAAATTGGCACTCTACACTTCAGACAGAACAAGTGAAGAGGAACAGAAGCAAACCGTGTATTTGGAGGTTGAAATGCATCCCTCTGGTGGCCAAGTTGACCTTTTTTAAGAAATGCCATTGGTTTGGGTAGAAAAAGTTTAAGATCTTTGAAAGGCTGATGCGGAATTTGTTACAGGAAATAATCACGGCCACCTGGTGAGGTTAGCATAGGGCTAAATGTACAAGCTTGTGTAATGGGATCAGCTAAAATGTAGGCTTTGATCACGTGCAACCACGTCAACTATTTTAATTGGGTGCTTAAACTTAACCTTGAATTTTAAACTGTTTCTTATATTTGCAAGTATTGCCGCCTTGAGATCTAAGCATGCTCTAAGCACCCAGCCACGCAGCAAAACATTAACAAAGACAAATTATAACCCAAAGTCCCCCTGGCCTGGCTGTTTGTTTAAGCGCATGCTTCACACCTTTCTGATTTCTGTAGGCGTGTTTTGACTTTTATCCAGGGGAATGTGTTGATGAGCCAGGGACACAGAAATAACACCCACATTCCTCTCATCTACTGACGAGGAGGGAATGCAATTAGCACGTATTAGAGAGACTGGAGCGTAGCTGTCAGGACACAGGCTGGTGTACAGTACTGTATACCCACAATCCATCCTGCCACTCTGCTCCGCTCCACTCTTGCCCCGAGGGCAGTGGCTCTGCATGTCTCTGCCCCCATCCCAGCCTATCTTCTGTGGGAAGACTCAATGATTTGGCCCTGGAAGAAAGTGGAGCCAATGTTCTGTTTCCTTCCAGACCCTACGTCTTCAATGAAGTCCTCTCTGACTGGGTCCACATAACATCTGATGCATATGGGTCAACATGGACTCTACAGTCATCAAAGGCTTGTGTTTGTAGGAGCGTCCAACCCCCAAACTCTCCTAGAAGAAAGTAGGAACACATGGATGTTAAAACACCAGTTGATTAAGTTGAATTGGCGTCAATTACATCTTGGTCACTTCTGAAATATAGACAACATGTTTAATTTGAAAAGTAGTTTGGTTGCATTTTGTTACTTGAATTTGTATCTGTAAATTAATGACGTAATTTATGCCAGATTGATAATCTCAACCCATGGTAAACATAAAAAGCAGTAATTTAGCTATAATTAACCTCATGCTGAGTTTGTGATGCCTTTAATTATGAGCATTTTTCATCTTGAAAGGACTAATTTTATTTTACTGTAACACTGGCAATTACAGCAGGTAGATAGCCAAAAACCAAAGGAAATGACCAAATGACCATTAATTCGACCAATGTCACAGGCTTCAAAATAAGTTATTTGGATGGAAGATGATGGTGTGAAGGAATCTGGACCACTGCCCCCAACACACTTGAACCCAGGCAACTCACACCAGTACTCAACACCACCAAGCACACAAAACAAGATAAGCTACAAGCAAAAAATTAGCAGACCTGGGAAGAAAATAGTTGTATTTTGTACTAACTTTTCAAATACTAGAGGTAGTTGAATACAGTTTGTTTAGAGTTTCAACTAAAAGGCAAATATTTTCTTAAATATTCAAAGATCTGAAAAAATGTGTCCTTAGCACAAGCCAATAGCTCTTTGAAATGTACTGTACAGGTGTCTGAAGACTGTTTTGGAACATGCTGGAAAATGCTTATGAACAATAACCTCGGCCTGGAAGTTCAAAGTTGCTCAAAACGGTTCCATATGGGTTTTATCCTTGTTTTGCAATTTGATGTGCGAAAACATTGGCTGCTATGGTTGAGGATTTAGTGTATTTACTGAGGCTTGTTGAATGTGAGGGGCCAAATTGAGCACCTGAGAGTAAGCTCAGTGATGGATCCCTGGACAAGGCTGCAAAACCCATCTAATAATCAAAGCAACAGCAGCTTGGTGAACTGGGTTTTCCCTGTAATGCTTCCATTGTGAATCTGGTATATTAATAGTTGTTACTTAATAGCGTTTGTGTTTATATTTCGAAATCCATGTGGATGGTAACTGTGTTTACTCTCGTCACGGGTGTCGGCTCCAACAAGGCTTACCATATCATCGTCTTGTAGGAGCTGTGGCCTACAGTGCCTTGCGAAAGTATTCGGCCCCCTTGAACTTTGCGACCTTTTGCCACATTTCAGGCTTCAAACATAAAGATATAAAACTGTATTTTTTTGTAAAGAATCAAAAACAAGTGGGACACAATCATGAAGTGGAACGACATTTATTGGATATTTCAAACTTTTTAACAAATCAAAAACTGAAAAATTGGGCGTGCAAAATTATTCAGCCCCCTTAAGTTAATACTTTGTAGCGCCACCTTTTGCTGCGATTACAGCTGTAAGTCGCTTGGGGTATGTCTCTATAAGTTTTGCACATCGAGAGACTGACATTTTTTCCCATTCCTCCTTGCAAAACAGCTCGAGCTCAGTGAGGTTGGATGGAGAGCATTTGTGAACAGCAGTTTTCAGTTCTTTCCACAGATTCTCGATTGGATTCAGGTCTGGACTTTGACTTGGCCATTCTAACACCTGGATATGTTTATTTTTTAACCATTCCATTGTAGATTTTGCTTTATGTTTTGGATCATTGTCTTGTTGGAAGACAAATCTCCGTCCCAGTCTCAGGTCTTTTGCAGACTCCATCAGGTTTTCTTCCAGAATGGTCCTGTATTTGGCTCCATCCATCTTCCCATCAATTTTAACCATCTTCCCTGTCCCTGCTGAAGAAAAGCAGGCCCTAACCATGATTCTGCCACCACCATGTTTGACAGTGGGGATGGTGTGTTCAAGGTGATGAGCTGTGTTGCTTTTACGCCAAACATAACGTTTTGCATTGTTGCCAAAAAGTTCAATTTTGGTTTCATCTGACCAGAGCACCTTCTTCCACATGTTTGGTGTGTCTCCCAGGTGGCTTGTGGCAAACTTTAAACGACACTTTTTATGGATATCTTTAAGAAATGGCTTTCTTCTTGCCACTCTTCCATAAAGGCCAGATTTGTGCAATATACGACTGATTGTTGTCCTATGGACAGAGTCTCCCACCTCACCTGTAGATCTCTGCAGTTCATCCAGAGTGATCATGGGCCTCTTGGCTGCATCTCTGATCAGTCTTCTCCTTGTATGAGCTGAAAGTTTAGAGGGACGGCCAGGTCTTGGTAGATTTGCAGTGGTCTGATACTCCTTCCATTTCAATATTATTGCTTGCACAGTGCTCCTTGGGATGTTTAAAGCTTGGGAAATCTTTTTGTATCCAAATCCGGCTTTAAACTTCTTCACAACAGTATCTCGGACCTGCCTGGTGTGTTCCTTGTTCTTCATGATGCTCTCTGCGCTTTTAACGGACCTCTGAGACTATCACAGTGCAGGTGCATTTATACGGAGACTTGATTACACACAGGTGGATTGTGTTTATCATCTTTAGTCATTTAGGTCAACATTGGATCATTCAGAGATCCTCACTGAACTTCTGGAGAGAGTTTGCTGCACTGAAAGTAAAGGGGCTGAATAATTTTGCACGCCCAATTTTTCAGTTTTTGATTTGTTAAAAAAGTTTGAAATATCCAATAAATGTCGTTCCACTTCATGATTGTGTCCCACTTGTTGTTGATTCTTCACAAAAAAATACAGTTTTATATCTTTATGTTTGAAGCCTGAAATGTGGCAAAAGGTCGCAAAGGTCAAGGGGGCCGAATACTTTCGCAAGGCACTGTATTTCAGATCGGAAAACGTCTGTATCAAAGCTATGTGTTGCGTGTTGCTGAGGGTAAACATGCATATTTATGAGATGTAGCCATGCTTGAGCTTCTTTAAGGGGAATTCATTATTGGTGAGACATGTTGAGGAGATGCCAATGTGGCAATGTGTTTGTTCACACTTGCAAACACAGCTGGGAAGACCAACCAGCAGAATCCACCCTGTCTACCATCCTGCCTGGTTACCTTCACTGATACTCTGGAATACAACCCAGGGCCTGGGATTGGGATTCCACTTGGGGAACTTAGGAGTGAATCTTAACTTCCACTTAACTCAAATATTTACTTAGTCATGGATATATGTCAATGGGAGACTAAGTGAAAACTTAAGTGGATGCTAGAATTAGACCCTGGTTAAAATACAGTAGTGGCCTTCTTAAAGAAAACCGAGAGCATAAAGTGTAAATATTTGGTAGTGAGAGAGAGAGTACATGAAGTAGCTGAACGCTACCAATGTCCATGTCTGGGCTCTTGAAAGCACGCTTGGTCAGAACAAGAACAAGATGCTCTTCACCAAAAATATGTGACATAATATGTACAACATGGAGATCGAGACGAAAGCCATGCCATGCAGCTTTTAAAAAGAGACACCGAGTCATTTTTGTAGAAGCCCTACTTCAAACTTGATGGAAGGTAAAAAGGCAGTGTGTTTGTTTAACTTAAGGACCTACTACTTCATATGTTTCTACAGACTCCCTATTTACTTAGTGGAGGAGGTCCAAGCTCTAAGGGTAATGTTCCCCAGTTCCCTCCGAGGTGAGGTTTCAAGAGGTTGAGAGACAGCACAGCCCTCAGATCCTCACGCTCATCGTAACCCCTCACTTTGCAACGTAAACAAACGCAACATGCAAGGTCCTGTAAACCGAGCGGCAACCGCCCTGCCAAGGGCCTTGGCCCTGACAAACTATTTAAAAAACGTTGGCTTTAAACAAATTCGCCAGAAGCCTTCAAATGACTGCTAAATGTGTCTTTCCACACAAGAGGGGGAATTTATTATTGGAGTGGGTTGAAATGCTTTCCAAATCCTGCCTGAACCTGATTACATGCAAATTATTTATTTTATGTAAATGTTTCTGTTGAAAATCCTCATCCACACTTGCTAATTGAAAATGTTCTATGTAATCTGATAAAGGGCAATCTGGTCTGTATACATGGATTACCTGGCTCTAACCCCTTTGGAATCTCTCTAGTTCACCCTTAAAAAGAAAGTGTTCATGTTGCATTTCTCATTCCAAAGGGAATTATATTGGAGGATACAAGTTGATGGATGGTGTGTGGCAGTAAAGATCATACTGTACACACGCATGCACGCACGCACACACACACATGCACGCACGCACGCACACACACACACACACACACACACACACACACACACACACACACAGAATATGAGGATATTTGAGGATATTTTCCCGGGTGACTATAAGATCTTCTTCAGGATATACAGTAAGCTTAAACAGACAGTAGTCTATCATGCCACATGACAAGATTACCGTTTCTAAAGGCCTTCTTCCCATACAAGGTGGTTCAGCCTCGCTGCCTTGACGACGTGTCTAACCCGAAGTCAATAGTAAATCTGACACTGCTCTCAAGTTGTTAAAGAAATTACTTAAGCTCCAGGCAGGGGTCACTCAGTCACCTATGAAAAAGTTACATGACGTCGGCCCCAAAAACAAAGGCCCCAAGCGGGATTAACGTGTCACTCTCTCATGCTATGGAGAACGCTGGGAGAGAGAATGTGGAGCTGCTCCTGGTATAGGGCTTCCAACATCACCAGGGATTAGAAGAGTGGACTAATGACCTGAAAGTCCACCTCCAAATAGGCCGTTAGCTAGCTGCCTTCCTTCTCAGACGCCGGGCTGGGCGGGTAGCCAGGGCATCCCCGAACAGACCCCTAAAAGCAGAAACTGTCTCAATTAGGCGACAGCCTCCCACTGGGAGACTTCCAGGATGTGGATGTGTACCTCTGTAATTATTATTTATTTCAGATTGGCATTCTCCACCTTAATGCCAGTAATTAGCACGGTTGAATGTTGAGGGTTTTCCCTTCCTCCCGTACCTGTCTGCTCAATTTGTCAACAGCCCACCTTGTAGAAATAGCTACAGAACTGATATAGAGTTGTTGTAGTTCTTGAAACTGTTAGGAGATAAATCCAAGTTAGACTCTCACAGAGATGTTGCAGCCTGTACACATGCTCTTTGTTGAAATAGATGCTGATTTTGTGTTGGCCTGTGTTGCAAGCTGGAAATAAACACATATAAAGTGAACAATTATTTATTCATTATCCTGTGTGAGTCTCGTCTCCAGTTTCCGACTAACAAACAAGTCAGTATCAGGCGAGCTAACAACATACTGATGTTGCGCTGATGTCAGTGGAAAAGCTAAGGGAGACAGCCAAGACCTTTTGGAATAAAGGGCAGCTCTTCCTCTGTCCCCCAAAAAGAAGCATCACTGCGTGAGCACAGGCTAGCACGGACACGGCGGTTTCACCCCACAATGGTTTTATTCCGATACATTCGTGCTACTTTTCTATCAAGAGCAGATGGGGAGAGCAAACCAGATATATAAAGAAGAAAACAAAAATCTAAAGAACCCAACCCAAATCAATTACTGGAATAGATATATCTATGTTGCTTTTTCTGCCTGGGTTGTTTTGTTTACACAACATCTCGGCAATGCATTTATGTGGTGCTGTAAAGGAAGGGCTTATATTATCTATGATACTGAAAATATGGAGTATTCAGTGATTTTATGTAGTTTCTTTTTGGCTTTTATATAGAGCTTGTAATGTTTGAGATGTTGAATAATGGTCATTTGGTGTTCAAGTTTTTGGCCAACTACAGGATTTGAATACTATTTGAAGATTATGTCATCCCCTCTGAGATATACTGCTATTGAAATGTGCTTATTCACCATCCTTTAACTCTGGTAGCTAGAAAATAATAATGTGATATTGGTCCCCACTCAGTAAAGCGCTGCATTTTGAACGGTCATCAAATGATTCTTCTGCACGAAATTTTTATAAATACAATGGACTGCCTTGCCATTTGTGTCCTTATTTTGGGACACGGTGTTAAGTCTATGCTAATTTGGCCCAAAAATTGTTAGCTAGCTAGCTAACCAATAACTGTAACAATTTATTTGAGAGACAAGTGCTCATTGTGCAACTTTATGTTTTCAAGAAACAGTGGAGACGAAATATAGTTTACATGTTGTCAACAGTCTAAGCCAACCCTGTCTGTTTTGCCCCATAGGTGCGCATGCGTCGGTTTTGTTGCTAAACAACCAACCCGTCTATTAATAGCATGAGATCAGAGTAGGGTGGTAGCTTGTGATCGTCTCATGGTATGAAAGAACAACAATGAATAACTTTTTGTTGAGTCATGGGTGAGAAGATTGACATGAAATTGGTCAGGGTGGTTAAATCATTAGGTTTTGCATTAATGGAAATCAGTGGCGGTCGGTGCAGTTTAAGATGGAGAATTTTTGTCTTTTGATTGAGATTGGCCTTATTTATATTAAACCATGTTGGATAACTGTCATTCATATTCCATTCACCCAGCTCAATGTAACAGCGATAGGTTAGAGCTACTACATGATACTACAATTTTCCCTGTACCTATCATGAACTGCTACAACCTAGCCTATGAACGAAAGTTTACAACGTAGGTACACAGGTCGAAATCGTTTTTAGTAATCAAGGTGTCTGACTGACACATTCAATACCGCCTTGCACACCAAAAGCTTACATTGACCTGGAGTTCCAGTGTTGGACAGCCATAGCCAACTAGCTAACATTGCATCCCTCTCTGTTTGAGCTGGGTGTTTGAGTAGGCTAAACTAGCTAGCTACATTCAGCTAGCTATAAGTGAAAGTTTAAAAAACAACCAAATATAGCTAGCTCTCTCTCGCTCTCGTTGTCTCTCTCTCTTGCTTCTCCTTAATTTTGGAAGAAAGTAATTGTTCATAACTGTTCAACTATTGTCTTTCTCTCTTTGAATCAACTACTTACCACATTTTATGCACTGTACTAGCTAGCTGTAGCTTATGCTTTCATTACTAGATTCATTCTCTGATTGGGTGGACAACATATCAGTTCATGCTGTAAGAGCTCTGATAGGTTGGAGGATGTCCTTCAAAAGTTGTCATAATTACTGTGTAAGTCTTTGTAAAGGGGTGAGAACCAAGAGCCTCCTAGGTTTTGCCTCCGGCTACACCATTGTGCTACCCTACAGAGTGCTACTGAGGCTATTGTAGACCTTAATTGCAAAACAGTGTTTTAATCAATTATTTGGTGACATATTTAATACAGTTTTATCTGAAAATTATAACTTTTTTAATGTTTCACTATTTTTATTTTTATGAAATTCACTGAGAATGGTCCTCCCCTTTCTCCTCTGAGGAGCCTCCACTGATGGAAATGATGAAAGACTGTAATGGAGCTTAGTTATAAATGTTCACTAGATGGACACTAGATCTGTCACCTACTGTATACACCAAATATTATCGAGACAATGAATGCTGTAGTATGTGCATTTTTATGAACTACTGTGCATGTAGTGCATGACTTGGGTCTGCATTGTAAATTCCACAGGCCTACTTTAATGTGTGTTTGAAGTAATTGCCAGATGGATTTATGGTGGAGACAATAAAAAAAAAACAGACCATAAAAAGCCAAACATTTGTGCTGTAAAATTAAAGACAAAAAAGAGGCCAGATGTACAGCAGAAGTTCTTGTGGAGTGGCAGACACAGTGCATTTTAATGAGAGATATTTCTGTGGAATTTCTGCACTAATTACCCAGATTCAGGCTTCCAAAGGTCCCCCTACTGTTTTATCTAACATATCCAAACCCCTCAAGAATTCAGCGTGGGCATCACTAGAACAAACGAACAAATGGACAACAGTCCCTGAGGTGTGAAGTAGCCTAATGTTAGCGCTGATGTGGGCTAACGTGAAGTCGTTCGTGATTACTTTAAAGAAAATAATGTAAATGGAAAATAAATGTGTTACAGGTTGTACAACACTCAACAAAACTTTGGAACCAATCATCTTTTTTAGAACCTCCTAAATCACACATACTGTATGTACGCAGACCAATTCACAGAAATAGTAAGGACACATGCCCTTAAAAATGTATGTTCTTTCACCACTGTTAAAGACATCTATACTAAGCTTAATAACAATAAACTCCAGCCCATTAGAAAATACAATTTTACAAGCTGTAGTGTAGGTTATTGTGTGCAATGTATATGAACAGGTCTCTGACACAGTGATAGTGTCTCTGTCAGAGGTAAGCACATACTAATCGATCATTCATATCCAGTTGTATCTACTTTATCGCAAAATTGTTTAAAAAAAAATATTTCCCTCCCAGCTACCATACGTTGCCCTGCAAAAAAACCTGGAGACATTACCTTCAAACTGAAATATTTCCCAATCCTTCCAGAATGAGATTTAAGCTGTATTCTAAAGGGAGGTCCAAAATATAATTGCCTGGTAATATATGCATTATTATTCTGAGCAGAGCCATTTACTCCTTAATGCAGTAAATACACTGTATCAAATAACTCTGCATGTAACATATTCCATAGCAGTGGCCAAGAAATTCTACTCAATTGTAATATTTTGATTATATTTCTATTTGGGGAGAAGAGAAAACAATCGTTGGGTTACTTCCATCTTTTTTTTATCCTGGTAATTTAAAACCTATCGTCAATTTATTGCTGAGTGCTAAAGTAGTTTCATTGTTGAAATGACATAATCTCTCATTTTTCACAATGACGGTAAATCCCGCTGAGTGAATGAATGTCGGGGCCGGAGCTCTCCGTACTTTCAGAGTTCAAATGAGGTTGGGAGATATTACCTCCTTGAAAAGAGACGTTGAACTACAAGATCCCATATTAGTACAAAATCACATTCATAACAACGTAATGTAACTCTGTCATATGATTGTGTCATGCTGGGGAGGTTACTATTTGATTCTCCCAAGAGACAATAGGCTATTGCAAACATTACAGTAATTATGTTACAAACGTATTACTGACTTATATGTTGTTGAAAGATTGTCTTCTTGCCATCTATTGAAAGTAACGTTTAAACAATTAAAGCTCCACAGCGTAGAAAGAACAGCTCTGTACGTAAGCAATACAAAGCAGGGTAAAGTCCTTAACATGCATCTGGCAGAGCTTAAATGCAGTCCAATAATTTGGCGGACTTATACAACATAAACGTATCTGAGGTAATGTTCTAAAATGACTATCAGTAAGTAGATTAGTCAGGAAGTGTTTTATTGAGGTACTAGAGATGAATTGGTATTAAAGGAAAGAAAGAAAGAAGCTTCCTCATTTTCAGCTTACCATCACTTAAAATCAGCTTTTTTCCAGACAGTCTGGATGCTCCGTTTATAGAAGTCAATGTGTATTCTTGTCAAAAGGAATACACACTACATATTAGAAGCATACAGTGTTCAGAGCAGGGTACTGGAGACTGAAGCATTGCCAGTCGTTCAGGAATTCTACCACACACAGGCAATAGCAAATGTAAGCCAGTCCTATAAATTACAACTATGCCTATTTAGCTTTGAATTACTGTCATTTAGAGGCATGGGTGGAGGGGGTGGGGGGGGGGTTGTAATGCAGTACAGTACAGTACAAGATGAACAGTCTTCTTCATCTTTAGTTCACATTACTAGCATAGCAGGAAATCCTCAGTGATAATATCCTTCAACATTTGTCAGTAGCGGGTGACATGAAATACCTCCTGCGAGGGCTCTGCAATTTAGGGCAATGTGAAATGAACAAAATATTATTGTCTGAAGTGCACATGCACCACATCTATTACCCTAATTTACAGTAAGAAAAAAACTAACTGACACTGTCACGCCCTGGCCATAGAGAGGCTTTTATTCTCTATTTTGGTTAGGCCAGGGTGTGACTAGGGTGGGCATTCTAGTTTCTTTATTTCTATGTTTTCTGTTTCTATGTTTTGGCCGGGTATGGTTCTCAATCAGGGACAGCTGTCTATCGTTGTCTCTGATTGGGAATCATACTTAGGCAGCCTGTTTTGCCACCTTAGTTGTGGGTAGTTGACTTTGTTAGTGGCCTGTATAGCCTTAGTAAGCGACACGGTCGTGTTTCTTGTTTTTGTTGGCGACATTCTTAATAAAAATAAATGTACGCCCACCACGCTGCACCTTGGTCCGGTCATTTCCCTGACGACAGACACATTAGAAACCACACTTAAATTCACTATGGCTTTGTTTGAAGTCAAACTGCCATAAATCCCAGCCAAACAGGCACATGAATATAAAGTCAACATAATTTGGAACACAGATCCTGCTTTGTATCAGGAAAAGATACAGTAGGTGGATGTGAGTCATAGGTCTAGTGTTGTAAAATGGTTTCAAACCAGGATATGCTATTGCACAGACCTCAATAAAGTAAGAATGACTAATATTACAAGATGTGCCCATACCCTTCCATTCGTTCTCCCATAACAGCCATCAAGGCATATTCTGCTTAAGCTGATGCATACAGTATGTTAGATTTTCTTCATTTCACAATGCTTTAGGATCTTGCCAACAACCTTAGTACCCTGCATCTTTGCTGGTTATCATGTGAAGCTAAGCAGGTTTGGGCTTGGATGGGAGATGACCTGGGAAGATACATATCCTACTAGAAGGGATATTGGAGCTCCAATCTGGAGGGTACGTATCCCTCTGGTCCAAGAGCCCAATAACTCAGGGTGAGGAGACGTTGTCCTTTATTGGTGCAGATCCTGAAATAGGATATTATCCCACAATATCAGCCTCCACTTAGCTGATGACAATGCATTTGAGTAGCAGAAACTGACTGAGCTAGGCTGTTCCATTCATTGTGGTAGCAACATCCATTATTGAAATGAATCCCACTTGGCACACCACGTCATTTCAACGTGGGGAATTGGGTAATATTTGGTTGAGATGTTAATCAATGAGATATCAACCTTTATCCACCCATTCAAAAAGACAGCCAGAAGTTTGTTAAATCCCCAATGTGTTATCACTGTGCTTTCAACCATCTAAAGCACAACCAAATCACAATGGAAAAACAATGATATCTAACGCTTGGCTAGTTTCATTTGAGCCACTGGCTTAATTTTCTTTAACTTTTCTTTTTTGGTTTAGTTGCAGACTTGAATCCAAAAAGGTTAACTTGTCGGCAAGTTAATAGGCTGTTTATTGTATTTCAAAAGTAGTGCAACAGTAATATTGAATTGTTTGGTTGTCAACACATCATTGCAACATGGGGCAATTCATTATCATGCTGAAACATGAAGTGATGACGGCGGATGAATGGCACGATAATGGGCTTCAGGATCTCATCACGGTATATCTGTGCATTGAAATTGCCATTGATAAAATTCAATTGTGTTCATTGTCCGTAGCTTATACCTGCCCATACCATAACCCCACTGCCACCACGGGGCACTCTGTCGCAACATTGACATCAACTAACCGCTCGCCCACACGACGCCATACACATGGTCTGCGGTTGTGAGGCCGGTTGGACGTACTACCAAATCCTCTAAAACAACATTGGAGGAGGCTTATGGTAGAGAAATGAACATTCAATTATCTGCCAACAGCTCTGGTGGACATTCTTGCAGTCAGCATGCCAATTGCACGCTTCCTCAAAACTTGAGACATCAGTGGCATTGTAGTGGCCTTTTATTGTTCCCAGCACAAGGTGCACCTGTGTAATGATTGTGCCGTTTCATCAGTTTCTTGATTGCCACACCTGTCAGGTGGATGGATTATCTTGGCAGAGGAGAAATTCTTACTAACAGTGATGTAAACAAATTTGTGCATAACATTTGAGAGAAATCAACTTTTTGTGTGTATGGAACATTTCTGGGATCTTTTATTTCAGCTCATGAAACATGGGACAAACACTTTACATGTTGCACTTTTTTTCAGTGTACATTGAAACAACGTTGATTCAACCAGTTTGTGCCCAGTGGGATGACCTTGTCAAAATGCTTCAAAGGAGGAACCTTAAATATAGAAGATTTCTATGTGGGAGAAGACTTACTGTAAGATGAGTGTCTTAACTATTGGTTGTGGGAACTGAGACTATATGTGGAAAACGTTTTCGTAAATGCAATTCCCTCTAAATAGAATTTAACAATTCGTAAAATGTCTGAAGAGAGATTCAAGTGCTGTCGGATTACCAAACATGATGGTAATAGCATTAACCAGTTTGCCCAGTAACTATAATAGGACACATATCTAAAGGTAGGCCACATAGACAAAGATTTATGGACATGATAATATCAGACAACTTTCCTTGAACTTATCTCAAAGTCCTCAGGATCGGTGGGTCCCCCGCATGATGGTTGAGCTAACGTAGGCTAATGTGATTAGCATGAGGTTGTAAGTAACAAGAACATTTCCCAGGACATAGACATATCTGATATTGGCAGAAAGCTTAAATTCTTGTTAATCTAACTGCACGGTCTAATTTACAGTAGCTATTATAGTGAAATAATACCATGCTATTTTTTGAGGAGAGTGCACATTTAAAAAGTATTAATAAACCAATTAGGCACATTTGGGCTGTCTTGATACAACATTTTGAACAGAAATGTAATGGTCCATTGGATCAGTCTAAACCTTTGCACATACACTGCTGTCGTCTAGTGGCCAAAGTCTAAATTGCACCTGGGCTGGAATAATATTTTATGGCCTTTCTCTTGCATTTCAAAGATGATGGTACAATAAAAAATAAAAATAAATGTTTTTTTCTCTGTATTATCTTTTATCAGATCTAATGTGTTTTATTCTCCTACATTCATTTAACATTTCCACGATCTTCAAAGTGTTTCCTTTCAAATGGTATCAATAATGTACATATCCTTCCTTCAGGTCCTGAGCTACGTGCAGTTAGATTTGGGTATGCCATTTCAGACGAAAATTGGAAAAAAAGGGCAGATCCTTAAGAGGTTGGGAAGGAAACAATATCAAGGCCAGCATATGCTGCCGTGGTTTCCATTTTGTGATGAATACCCATGCCGCCCCCAAGCTTTCCATTCTATTTTCACGGAACAACAAATCCCCATGGGAGGTTTGTCATTGTAGCCGTTACTCATTGAAACAACCTTACGTGTGTCATTGAAATACTCTCTACCCCCTTTGAATGTGTCTAGGTATTAGATAGAAAGGTATAATTTTAAAGTCAAAGGTCACTCAAAGGTCATAATATATGAATGGTTTTACGGGTAGTTCCATCATGCTACACATGAGGCATATGTGCAATGAGGATATTCAAGATTTTACTTTGTGGTTTTATTAGGGGTGAGTTATTTGATTTCGAACAATTTTTCATTCTTGTTAATCCTTAAAGGAAAGTAGTTCTGCTTGAATTGAGCAACCACACTGAACAAAAGCACCATGGGATTTTGTCTTCAGCTGGGAAAATGTGAAGACCGCACTGAGGACTTGGAACTCCATGCTGCCTCCTATGAGTCCTTCCATCGCATGCAATTGTGCCAAATCTTGAATAAAAAGATTCTGCTTCTCACAAACAGCGATTTGAGAGCCCTGTTTTATTGCCCTGAACATCAAAGTATTCTCCTTTATGAAAAGGCAACACACAAACATTATTTGGAGCAATTGGCTTTGGTTGTAATGTTTTTTTGTTGTAATATTATTTAGAATTCAGGCTATGTGAGCTGGTATATTACTGATGTGATGTTCAAAAACACACTGCTTCTCTTATTTGAGAAAAGGCTTAGCTTTCCAAAGAAGCTGACACACCCAAGGGGAATATGAATGATGAAGTCTGTACTGGGGGTCAAATTGGAGCGGAAGTTGTCTGGGAAAATACTTCAGATATTACCTTTAAGTATAGTACTAGAGATAGGATACAGCCGGAATTGAATTGATTGCTGTTAGTAAATGATCATGGAGGACAGCTCCTTGACCTTCCTATTCCCCATGAAACCACATAAAAATCACAAACACAAAACAAGTCGATTTTATTTCGTAGGATGCTTGTTTTTTATTGCTGTACACATAATCCCAAACACGCCCCGTGAGGCAGGTCCTGATGGAAATCGCCAGAGCAATTAAAGGGTGATTTATCTTCCTGTAGCATTCTCCAGTTAATACATCACAGCTGTGCTGTGACCTTTTGCATTACTTCAATTCATTTGGTTTGTGTCATACTCGTTTTAAAACAAATTGAAGGATGGTTCATATTTAATGGAGACCTATTGTATCTGGGTCATTCTACAGAAGCGGTGCAAATTCGAGGTTGGAAGAAAAAATGATAATTTGTATCGTTTTTTTCCCCCAACCTTTCAGCACGTCTTCCAACATACTGTGTGTCAGGTAGACATATATGCTACTCACTTGTTTGTATTGCATATTTGAAATATTTACCAGAAATCACTACATTTGTCGTTACCGAAACACAGTGAAAAAGTTGCAATAAACGGACAATAACACATTTTGATGAATTAAAAATTGTATTTGCTTACCAAATTAGCAAAATAGTAAAAACATGATTTTGAACCTGATTTTCAAAACCTTTACATTTAATTTGGAGAAATATAATCTCTATCGTTCTCCGTAAAAATGTTTATGGTTGACTGTATGAATCTGAAACTTGTTGATTGATTGAATTACTTATGCATCTATTTAATTATGTTGCCAGGTGTTAAAATGATCACTAGATTATATTTATTTGGGCAAAATAAAAGGCGTTTCGTGGTCAAGTGTCAATCATAGAGATGGAGGACTCTTAGAGGATGGATATAACTCTTAAGGGCTTCCACCATTTAAACGTAGTCACCTGGGTAGGGATTCTTATGGGTTGAGAGTGATCAGCCAATGCTCAGAGAGCATTGTCGTCTTCAAATTGTGTTGCCTATAGTTTGTAGACCTAAGACTCAGGACGTTGGTCCCAAGATCAAATCAAATCAAATCAAATCAAATTTTATTTGTCACATACACATGGTTAGCAGATGTTAATGCGAGTGTAGCGAAATGCTTGTGCTTCTAGTTCCGACAATGCAGTAATAACCAACAAGTAATCTAACTAACAATTCCAAAACTACTGTCTTATACACAGTGTAAGGGGATAAAGAATATGTACATAAGGATATATGAATGAGTGATGGTACAGAGCAGCATAGGCAAGATACAGTAGATGGTATCGAGTACAGTATATACATATGAGATGAGTATGTAAACAAAGTGGCATAGTTAAAGTGGCTGGTGATACATGTATTACATAAGGATACAGTCGATGATATAGAGTACAGTATATACGTATGCATATGAGATGAATAATGTAGGGCAAGTAACATTATATAAGGTAGCATTGTTTAAAGTGGCTAGTGATATATTTACATCAATTCCCATTATTAAAGTGGCTGGAGTTGAGTCAGTGTCAGTGTGTTGGCAGCAGCCACTCAATGTTAGTGGTGGCTGTTTAACAGTCTGTTGGCCTTGAGATAGAAGCTGTTTTTCAGTCTCTCGGTCCCAGCTTTGATGCACCTGTACTGACCTCGCCTTCTGGATGATAGCGGGGTGAACAGGCAGTGGCTCGGGTGGTTGATGTCCTTGATGATCTTTATGGCCTTCCTGTAACATCGGGTGGTGTAGGTGTCCTGGAGGGCAGGTAGTTTGCCCCCGGTGATGCGTTGTGCAGACCTCACTACCCTCTGGAGAGCCTTACGGTTGAGGGCGGAGCAGTTGCCGTACCAGGCGGTGATACAGCCCGCCAGGATGCTCTCGATTGTGCATCTGTAGAAGTTTGTGAGTGCTTTTGGTGACAAGCCAAATTTCTTCAGCCTCCTGAGGTTGAAGAGGCGCTGCTGCGCCTTCTTCACGATGCTGTCTGTGTGAGTGGACCAATTCAGTTTGTCTGTGATGTGTATGCCGAGGAACTTAAAACTTGCTACCCTCTCCACTACTGTTCCATCGATGTGGATAGGGGGTGTTCCCTCTGCTGTTTCCTGAAGTCCACAATCATCTCCTTAGTTTTGTTGACGTTGAGTGTGAGGTTATTTTCCTGACACCACACTCCGAGGGCCCTCACCTCCTCCCTGTAGGCCGTCTCATCGTTGTTGGTAATCAAGCCTACCACTGTTGTGTCGTCCGTAAACTTGATGATTGAGTTGGAGGCGTGCGTGGCCACGCAGTCGTGGGTGAACAGGGAGTACAGGAGAGGGCTCAGAACGCACCCTTGTGGGGCCCCAGTGTTGAGGATCAGCGGGGAGGAGATGTTGTTGCCTACCCTCACCACCTGGGGGCAGCCCGTCAGGAAGTCCAGTACCCAGTTGCACAGGGCGGGGTCGAGACCCAGGGTCTCGAGCTTGATGACGAGCTTGGAGGGTACTATGGTGTTGAATGCCGAGCTGTAGTCGATGAACAGCATTCTCACATAGGTATTCCTCTTGTCCAGATGGGTTAGGGCAGTGTGCAGTGTGGTTGAGATTGCATCGTCTGTGGACCTATTTGGGCGGTAAGCAAATTGGAGTGGGTCTAGGGTGTCAGGTAGGGTGGAGGTGATATGGTCCTTGACTAGTCTCTCAAAGCACTTCATGATGACGGATGTGAGTGCTACGGGGCGGTAGTCGTTTAGTCGATCCAGACCCAGATCCAGTGAGTGGAGACCATGACAAGTTAAAGAACAAATGTATGTGGTCTTGAGTGGTCTCAAGACCAAGACCACTAGATCAAGAGCTCATGGGCCTTTTCTTCAATTGTAAGAAGTAGAGTAAACTCGAGTACAGTACAGTACAGAATAGTAGAGCACAGTACAGTAGAGTAGAGTATAGTAGAGTACAGTATAGCATAGTACAGTAGAGTACAGCACAGTACAGTAGAGCACAGTACAGTACTGTATAGCATAGTACAGTAGAGCACAGTACTATAGAGTACAGTAGAGCACAGTGCAGTAGAGGACAGTAGAGCACAGTAGAGTACATTACAGTATAGCATAATACATTGGAGTACAGAATATTACAGTACAGTATAGCACATTATAGATGTCTATGTTTCGGCCAAATAGATGTCAATGTTTGGGCTCTTGAGGGTTTGGAGCCCCCCTGCTGGCTATGTAT
Organism: Oncorhynchus tshawytscha; assembly: GCF_018296145.1. Taxonomy (NCBI): domain Eukaryota; kingdom Metazoa; phylum Chordata; class Actinopteri; order Salmoniformes; family Salmonidae; genus Oncorhynchus; species Oncorhynchus tshawytscha. The sequence continues at coordinate 15,640,760 of NC_056446.1, read as the reverse complement.
CTCAATCCTCAACACTTTTTCCTGAAGTGTGCACTTGTCCATTACCCACATAGTGGTCCTCTGTAGCTCAGTTCGTTGAGCATGTCACATGCAACTTTAAAATGGAGATAGCCTCGATGGCGCTGCCCATGCTGTCACAGACGCCATAAAGGCACAGATACAAAGATGATACCTCTATATATCTCTATGGTGTCAATTGTTTAGCTTGTGACTGTTTCGGTTTGGACAATTTTGACTTAGCAAACATATATGGTGGCTGGCTATCTTTCATTTGCAGACATACATCCCAGAAAATATATATTTTAGTCCCAAAACCATAATATTTCTTGATATATTGCATGTTCGGCAGTGACACTTATACAGTTATACAGTATAGATTTAAGGCACATTAATTCTGCAGTATTTTCAAATACAAATCAAATGACATTTCATTCGTCACATGCTTCGTAAAAAAACAGGTGTAGACTAACAGGGAAATGCTTGCTTATGGGCACTTCACAACAATGCAGAGAGAAAGAAAATAGAGAAATAATAGAAAAGTAATAACACATAATAATAAAATAAAAAATACACAATGACTTACGATAACTTGGCACTATACACAGGGTACCAAGTAGATGTGCAGGGTCATGAGGTAATTGAGATAGATATGAACATATAACTAGGAATAAAGGGACAGATAATAAACAGTAACAGCAGCGTATCTGATGAGTTAAAACAGTTTGTGCAAAAAGGGTCAATGCAGATAGTCCAGGTAGCTATTGGTCAACCGTTTAAGTAACCCTTTAGCAGTCTTATGGCTTGTCGGTAGAAGGTGTTCCGTGTCCTCCTGTTGGTTCCAGACTTGGTGCATCGGTAACGCTTGCTGTGCAGTGGCAGAGAAAGCAGTTTATGACGGGCCTTCCTCTGACACCGCGTGGTATAGAGGAATGGCAGGGTGCTCGGCCCCAGTGATGTACTGGGTCATACGCACTACCCTTTGTAGTGCCTTTCAGCCGGATGCCAAGCAATTGCCATATCGAGCGCTGATGCAGCCAGTCAAGATGCTCTCAATGGTGAAGCTGTATAACATTTTGAGGATCTGATGACACATGCCAAATCATTTCAGCCTCAGCAGGCTGTTATGCCCTCTTCACGACTGTGTTGGTGTTCGTGGACCATGATAGATCCTTAGGTTTTTTTAGGTTTTAATTTATTCACGCCCCCCAAAAGATAAGTGAAAGACAAAACAGAACAGATAAAACACTGATATGAAAACCACAAATATATATGTTTACAAAAAAAGTTCAAACAAAGCATATTAATTACAGTTGAAGTCGAAAGGTTACATATACATTTAAACTCAGTTTTTCACAATTCCTGACATTTAATCCAAGTAAAAATTCCATGTCTTAGGTCAGTTAGGATCCCCACTTTATTTTAAGAATGTGAAATGTCATAATAATAGTAGAGAGAATGATTTATTTCAGCTTTTATTTCTTTCATCACATTCCTAGTGGGTCCGAAGTTTACATACACTCAATTACTATTTGGTAGCATTGTCTTTAAATGGTTTAACTTGGGTCAAACCTTTCAGGTAGCCTTCCACAAGCTTCCCACAATAAGTTGGGTGAATTTTGGTCCATTCCTTCTGACAGAACTGGTGTAACTGAGTCAGGTTTGTAGGCCTCCTCGCTTGCACACGCTTTTTCAGTTCTGCCCACAAATGTTTTATAGGGTTGAGGTCAGGGCTTTCTGATGGACACTCCAATACCTTGACTTTGAAGCATGGGGGATGCTGCCACCCCCATGCTTCACGGTTGGGATGGTGTTCTTCGGCTTGCAAGGTCATTATGGCCAAACAGTTCTATTTTTGTTTATTCAGACCAGAGGACATTTCTCAAAAAAGTACGATCTTTGTCCCCATGTGCAGTTGCAAACCATAGTCTGGCTTTTTTAAGGCGGTTTTGGAGCAGTGGCTTCTTCCTTGCTGAGTGGCCTTTCAGGTTATGTCGATATAGGACTTGTTTTACTGTGGATATAGATGCTTTTGTACCTGTTTCCTCCAGCATCTTCACAAGGTCCTTTGCTGTTGTTCTGGGGTTGATTTTCACTTTTCACACCAAAGTACGTTCACCTCTAGGAGACAGAACATGTCTCCTTCCTGAGCGGTATGACGGCTGCGTGGTCCCAGGCTGTTTATACTTGCGTACTATTGTTTGTACATGTGAACGTGGAACCTTCAGGCATTTGGAAATTGCTCCCAAGGATGAACCAGACTTGTGGAGGTCTACAATTGTTTTTCTGAGGTCTTGGCTGATTTCTTTTGATTTTCCCATGATGTCAAGCAAAGAGGCATTGAGTTTGAAGGTATGCCTTGAAATACATCCACAGGTACACCTCCAATTGACTCAAATGTTGTCAATTAGCCCAAGCTGTTGGGCTAGCTGTTTAAAGGTACAGTCAACTTCATGTATGTAAACCTCTGACCCACTGGAACTGTTATACAGTGAATTATAAGTGAAATAATCTGTCCGTAAACAATTGTTGGGAAAATGACTTGCGTCATGCACAAAATAGATGTCCTAAATGTCCTAAATGTCTTGGCTCAAATGGCTCAAAACAACCTGAGGATTGACTATAAACATCGTTTGACATGTTTCTATGAACTTTATGGATACATTTTGGATTTTTTTGTCTGCCTGTTGTGACTGCGTTTGAGCCTGTGGATTACTGAAGAAAATGCGCAAACAAAAAGGTTTTTGGATATAAGGAGAGACTTTATTGAACAAAACAAACATTTATTGAGTAAATGAATGTCTTCTGAGTGCAACCATATGAAGATCATCAAAGGTAAGTGATTAATTTTCTCTATTTCTGACTTGTGTAACTCTTCTACGTGGCTGGTTACTGTTTGTAATGATTTGTCTGCTGGGCGATGTTCTCAAATAATCGCATGGTATGCTTTCGCCGTAAAGCCTTTTTGAAATCTGACACCGTGGTTGGATTCACAAGACGTTCATCTTTAAACCTATGTACAACACTCGTATGTTTTCAGAATTTTTATAATCAGTATTTCTGTTTTTCTGTTTTTTTTTTTTTCATGACTCCAACCTAAGTGTATGTAAACTTCAACTGTATAATTGTATATGAAATACTCAGTATACAAAAAAAAAAAAACATGTGTGTGTGTGTGTGTGTGTGTGTGTGTGTGTGTGCATGTGTATGTGTGTGAGTGTGAGAGTTAGGCTACATGGAGGGGATTATTTGGTAGTTTGGTTCATCAGGCTGATCCCCAGTCTTCGCTTGAAGTTATTGAGGGTGTGCTCGGCTTTCCTTTTCCTGTAGTCCATGATCAGGTCCTTTGTCTTGCTGATGTTGAGGAGAGGTTGTTTTCCTGCACCACACTGCCAAGTCTCTGACCTCCTCTCTATGCACTCCCTATGTCTCATCGTTGTCGTGTCGTCAGAAATCTTAATAATGGTGTTGGAGTCGTGCGCAGCCATGCAGTCGTGGTTGAGCAGGGAGTACAGGAATGGACTAAAGGCGTCCACATGCTTCAGTTCGGCTGGTGCCTATAGTCAAACCGAACGGGTGTGCTCACATACACCCTTAATAAAAGACCTTCGCTTGAAAAATGCCATAGCCAGTATACTCTTCCTCAAAATAGTCAGAATTCATCTAAGATAACTCATGAAATCTGTCATTATTTTTGACATTTTTGCAGAGGAGACTAAGATGTTAAGTCCCAAAAAATGTGCTTGAAAACAAGTAATCTCTCATTGATTAACAATAGACTTTATTCAAGAATCCCCACTGTTGACCAATAAAAGACAAAGAAGCATAGACTTCGGCTACCTACTTCGGCTTGCTTCCAGAATTTTGTTTATTTTGCCCGAACAGCCCAAAAAAACATCACAAAGTCCTAAACTAACAACAATGTCACAAAATGTAGCCATAATGCACAAACTGTTTCGGCTGAGAAGCATGTGGATGCCTTAAGCACAAACCTCTGAGAGGCCCCAGTGTTGAGGGTCAGTGTGGCGGATGCGTTGTTGTCTACCCTCACCACCTAGGGGCAGCCTGTCAGGAAGTCTAAGATCCAGTCACAGAGAGAAGATTTCAGTTCCAGGGTCTTTAGCTTAATGATGAGCTTGGAGGGCACTATGGTGTTGAATGCTGAGCTTTTAATGTGTGTTTTGGTAGTGACATCAAAAGGTGGTACTTAATTGTTATGAAAACTATTTTAAAAATATACAAAATTCCTAATTAGATCAGGATTTTTCAATGTAATAACATAACAACTCAAGATGCCCTATTGAAATAATAGTGAAAAATGTATTTTCAAACATGAAGTTAAGAGTCTGGGTTTGGGACAGCCACCTCTCAATAGAGAAATGTGTAATATAGTACTTTGTACCATATTAATTTAAGATTGAATTAGAACATATGGAGACTTATTAAATCGTTTTGGGGGGGGACTGCAATTTGTACCCCTTCTGTGGAATGAAAGATTGAAATTGAAAATACAGTGCCTTCGGGAAAATGTTCAGACCCTGTCACGCCCTGAAAATAGAGAGCCCTTGTTTCTCTATGGTGTAGTAGGTCAGGGCGTGACTGGGGTATTCTAGTTTATTATTTCTATGTGGTGTTCTAGTATATTTTTCTATGTTGGTGATTTGTATGATTCCCAATTAGAGGCAGCTGGTAATCGTTGTCTCTGATTGGGGATCATATTTAGGTAGCATTTTTCCCACCTGTGTTTGTGGGATATTATTTTGTGTTTTGTGTATGTGCACCAGGTAGTCACGTTTCATTGTTAGTTTATTGATTTATTTGTTTTGTTCTTGCTAAGTTTCACGTTATAATGAATATGTGGAACTCAACATCTGCTGCGCCTTGGTCCGTCTCTCCTCACGTACGTGACAGACCCGTTTCCTTTTCCACATTTTGTTATCGTTACCGCCTTATTCTAAAATTGATTAAATTGTTTTTTCCCCGCTCATTAATCTACACCCAATACCCCATAATGACAAAGCAAAACAGGTTTTTAGAACATTTTGCCCCAATTTTTTTTTTTTACTGAAATATAATTGCTCAGTTTGGCCGGCAGCTCTAAAAAGAGTCTTGGTGATTATCAATTTGCAAAAGTTTCTAAAAACCTGTTTTCGCTTTGTCATTATGGGGTATTGTGTGTAGATTGCTGAGGAAAAACATTCATTTAATCCATTTTGGAATAAGGCTGTAACGTAACAAAATGTGGAAAGAGTCAAGGGGTCAGAATACTTTCCGAAGGCACTGTAATTCTAATGATCTGATAATGTACGGGTTGTTTGTCTCCCATCGTTAATGGTAACACTGCTGGAGTGTGGCTCCTGGCAGAGAGAGACGTTGTATATTGTTTAAACTCTCTGAGAAGACCTGACAAATATTGCACAGACATTCAACCTTTTTCTGACCCAACAACCTAAAACATTCTTACAGAGCTTTGTTTCTCAAGGCAAGTAAAGGTTCTATCACAAAGGTATATAATCACAAACAAGAAACAATAAAGACATACAGTACCAGTCAAAGGTTTGGACACACCCTCATTCAAAGGTTTTTCTTTATTTTTTACTATTTTCTACATTGTAGAATAATTGTGAAAACATCAAAACTATGAAATAACACATGGAACCATGTAGTAACCAAAAAAGTGTTAAACAAATCCAACTATATTTATATTTTAGATTCTTCAAAGTAGCCAACCTTTGCCTTGATGACAGCTTTGCACACACTTGGCATTCTCTCAACCAGCTTCACCTGGAATGCTTTTCCAACAGTCTTGAAGGTGTTCCCACATTTGCGGAGCACTTGATGGCTGCTTTTCCTTCACTCTGGGGTCCAACTCATCCCAAACCATCTCAATTTGGTCGGGTGATTGTGGAGGCCAGGTCAGCTGATGCAGCCCTCCATCACTCTCCTTCTTGGTCAAATAGCCCTTACACAGCCTGGAGGTGTGTTGGGGCATTGTGTTTCTTGGCCCAAGCAAGTCTCTTATTATTATTTGTGTCCTTTAGTAGTGGTTTCTTTGCAGCAATTCGAACATGAAGGCCTGATTCAAACAGTCTTCTCTGAACAGTTGATGTTGAGATATGTCTGTTACTTGAACTTTATTTGGGCTGACAGGGTAGCCTAGTGGTTAGAGCGTTGGACTAGTAACCGGAAGGTTGCAAGTTCAAACCCCAGAGCTAACAAGGTACAAAATCTGTCGTTCTGCCTCTGAACGTCATTGAAAATAAGAATTTGTTCTTAACTGACTTGCCTAGTAAAATAAAGGTAAAAAAATCATTTAAAAAAATTACAATTTGGGCTGCAATTTCTGAGGCTGCTAACTCCAATAAACATATCCTCTGCAGCAGGAGTAACTCTGTGTCTTCCTTTCCTGTGGCGGTCCTCATAAGAGTCAGTTTCATCATGGCACTTGATGTTATTTGTGATTGCGCAGGAATATTCCGTATTGACTGACCTTATTTGAGCTGTTCTTGCTATAATATGGACTTGGTCTTTTACCAAATAGGGCTATCTTCTGTATACCAACGCTACTTTGTCACAACACAATTGATTGGCTCAAACGCATTAAGACGGAATTAAATTCCACATTTTAACTTTTAAGAAGACACACCTGTTAATTTAAATGCATTCCAGGTGACTACCTCATTAAGCTGGTTGAGAGAATGCCAAGTGTGTGCAAAGCTGTCATCAAGGCAAAGGGTGGCTACTTTGAAGAATCTCAAATCTCATATATTTTGATCTGTTCATTATTTTGTTTTTGATTTGTTTAACACTTTCTTTGTTACTACATGATTCCATATGTGTTATTTCATAGTTTTAATATCTTCACTATTATTCTACAACGTAGAAAAAAAGAAAAACCCTAGAATGAGTAGGTGTGTCCAAACTTTTTACTGGTACTGTATATCCTGGATAAGTGTGTATATCTTCACAGTGAACAGCTAATGACTGAGCAGATCCTTTAAGAATCACAGGAGACATACAGTATCAAGAGGCATAATGCGTCTGAGCCCAGCATGATCGCCTGCTGTGGGACTCATCCTGTTGTAGTGTCCTCACATGGCCTTGCCCATCAAAAGAAATGAACGGGTTTCAGCATAGTCATGCCAACAGCAGTCCTTATAACCCAACCTGCGTGAGACATCCAAGACCCGTGCTTACACGGGGCTGTTTAAGGACAGACAGGGTGCTTCAGTTATGGTCCAAGCAGAGCTACTCATGCCAGCCAGGGCTCTGTGCTGCTAAAGCCTGAATGCTGCTGCTGGCCCCCTTTATCCATGACCATTATGTGACCACTTTCACACCCTTCATCAAATGCTGCATGTCATTCTCTCTCTCTCATTGCCTCTTCTCTCCCCTCCCCTCCCCACCTCGCTCTCTCTGTCTTGCTTACCCTCTTTTCCCTCCGCCAATCTCTCTCCATATTCATCTCTATACATGTATGTATGTCTTAACTCACTCATTCACTCCCTCTCCTCTCTCCCTCCTTCCCCCTCCCTCTCTCCTTTTCCCCCACTCTCCCCTCCAGAGCCATGGCAGGTTCCTATCCTCCCCGTGGCTGCAGGGCTGCAGTAGGAGGTAGCTGGGCGGCGTGCAACACTCCCATCGGCCCTGCCGGCCTGTGTGTAGCGTAGCCGGACATGCCATTCAGACTGGCATGCTAATTGAAAACAGCACTGTTCCCGGGTTCGTGGGTTTTCACCCCCTTCGAGAGTCCCAGAACACATGCTGTAACACGGTAACAGCTTGAAAATAGCATTGTTAGGTACGCAGTAAAATTGTTCTTTATACCCAATTTAGCATTTTAAAATTCAGAGCCTTGGTGCAGTCCACTGGTTCACTATGTACCAATAAAGTCTAACTCCATGTGGAATAGAGAGAGAATGAATAAAGACTATATTTGCCAGAATCCCATTTCTTTTAATAGTCTGATTATTTGTTGCCCTTGTTTTAATGCAGCAGTGGTTTGCCAACGATCTGCACCTTTTGCCTGTCCAAACTGAAAAGTGACCTACAGTAGGTTCAGATTCCCCCCCTCCACCAAAAATAACCATCCAATATAATGGCACCTTACAGTACATTGGTAATTGTGTCATACCTGTGAGATAATTATTAAACATATCACCTCATATAACATGATATTAATGGAGTCGTCATGAGAAGACAAAACACAACGCTCATCACATTGTACATGACGATGAATTATAAGCATTTGAGTACTGACTGATGCCGAGTAGTCTGTGAATAGAAGGCCTAACTAGCTTGGCAAGCCTGTTTACGGTCTGTTCCACACAGCTTTCTTATGCGGTTTTATGCCTGTACAGGAACTTGTCAATGTACTGTAGTACATGTGCTCTTACCCCATTTCATAGGGTTGGTTTCTAGGGTTTTCCAACGTCTTGTGTATTCACAGTACTTCTGCTAATTAAAGGTTTTAGATAAGTGCTCCTTGTTTCAGTAGTGATAAAAACAATAAGTAAACACTTTAAAGATTACAAGATAATTGTGCAAATAAAGACTCTCTGGCAAATGGTTGAAGTTACATTATAGCATGTATCGTTTTGGAGCCAAGGTCTGGTGCTGAGTAGCAGAGACCATAGACTGCACCAATGCAATGCTGCTAAATGCTTACAGATACCTCTTCCCGATTGCTATAACAAATGACTGTAACTAGTTTCTCAACAAGTGGAAATCCTTCTTCATAGTGATTGTTATGGCGGAAGTTCTACATGTGGTGATGCTGCACGTTTTCTGCAGGAAGATTATATATTTTTTTAGCAATGGAAATATGATTTACCCCAGCAAAGGGCCAAGCCATCCGATTTGCATTTAGCCTCTGATCCAAAGACAGCAACGGGATGGCCTCTATTTATACTGGGATCAGCTCTGTGATGGACTCAAAACACTAAAAGGTCAATATTAGAGTTCACCTGATTAATCAAGTATTCCATTGAGCTGGTCCTGAAGTTCGGCTTGTCTTGTTGTTCTTTGTTTGCAATGGACAACCAAATTGAATTTTCATTGGTTTATTTTGGCAGCATTCTCACCTTCTCAAGGTTCTTGCTTTTTTTGTTGTTGTTGTTGTTTTTCTAACAAAATTATAGCTGCGTTTTCATCACAAACGTCTGACACACACATACACTCACAAAAGCAGTCTGTGGTAGAACAAAACTGTGATTCATTCCAGAACCTGTTGTTTTATTACCTTAGCAACCCTCAAACATCCTTACATCTGCACCACATACTCAGATATTACATTGTACATAACTAGGGCATTAACATGCTAGGGCATCAACAATCATAAAATGCAGTCAGCCCTCCAAAGCATCTCTTCCTTAGGAAGTTACAGTATCTTCACTGAGTAGCCGACACTCGAGCCAAAGTTGTTTTTTTAAAACTGCTAACCACATGTCCTTATCAACTTAGACACACAACAACCAGCCTACTTTATCTGCAGTAGTTATGAATCATAGGCAGAATGACAGGGCACAGATTCTCTGATAACAAGGTCATGTTCTTTTCTAAGAAGTTTGTTGTAACAGCCCTGAGTAGAAGCCAGGAGTGATGCTGCTAACACAGACCGATGAAGGTCAGAACATGAATTATACCCCAGTGGAAAGAGAACAAACTACAGTTACTAAATCTTACTGTCAGAATTAGTATGATAATAAGACATTTATCTCCCCTTTATAAATCACTTTCTACAGCACATCTCTATGAAGCCATTGGACATGTTGGATCTTGGTCCTCTGACGAAGCGTCATGTCTGTTTTTATTCACCGTGGCCCAGATTCCGACCCAAGTTCAGTTACCTTTTTATGCGCTTTTCTCTCGATGCATATTCTGACCATGAACTGAAGCATGAGAATAGCATAAATTAAAGGTGTGGTGGGCCTACATATATTCTGACCTTGACTTAATTCCCTAATAATTCAACCACTCTGAATAAGGTCTAGCGAACTTGCCGCTTCCAAGTGGAAAAAGCATCTAATTTCATTTTTTCCGATAGAACTCCATTCTCCATGTACTATAATTCACAACTTGATCACCTATATCAACAAGAGCTAGGTAAATGAGTCATCTGTTTGGAGAAGGCGATTGTAAATTCACATACTGTAGCAATTGTTTTAGAGGATTTTTTACTTATGATCCCTGGAAACGAATGTGAAACCAGCCATTTGGAAGCAAACTGTAAATCATATGAGGCAGAGACTTACTGGCTCGAGTCATACACACACAAGCTGATCTCTTCAGTTCAAGGTGTGGACAGACGGTGTGAGAAAACACACATTACTGTCAAACCCAAGAGCCACTGGTTTACCAACAATCCACTTTTGCCTGGTTTGAGATCCAGATGTCATGAGATGGGTATTTTATCAATGCAACATGCATGCAGGATAACTCCCTGCCGACACATACTGTAGCCAATACATTATCGTCTATGAGTTTAACCCATATTGCAGAGATATGGGCTGGGCCCTGCGTCGTGCATACTATGACTGTTTGCTAGCACTCACTGACTCACTTTAAATGAAGTATTTATAATGTTATTTTAGTAGATTATTGGGAAATTAACATAGGGTTGGTTTAAAAATCTTAAAGAGATTTGGTCCTAAGTCTGGAGGTTAAGTTTAGTTGAGTTCAGTCAATAGAAGTTGCCTCCAGTCGATGAGATAGATGAGACTATGAGAGCAAAAAGGCCAATTGTCAATGTTAGCCAGTTGAAGTAAGGACATGACAACATTGCCAATGAAATGTATATTGTTGTGTGAGGTATCCTTTGGCATTGAATAAATGATATATCTGTTGTATTGGGTTTCTTGGGAGTCCACTTTAGTCAAAATTACACATGAAACCAAAAGTCCTGTTGCTGTGATTTATTTAGTGATTTGTGGTGTTTTAAATCAGAGTGGTGGTCAGTGGAGGGGGATGTAGCAGAAAACCAAACTACTTTTGGGTCATCTCTCAGAGTAGACTACAGCACTCTGCCCTTCATTAATAGACACACAATGTCATCCTACTGTGCTTCATTGGAAAATATGAATCGCCCCTGGCCCCTGTCTCAGGTTCAGCAGACCTCATCATCAGCAGCACGCAACACTCAACCTCTCCATTCATTAACCTATCATACTGCCAGACAACGGATACATTATATACTGAACTTATTGACTTCTGAAACAGGCAAAGATGAAGCCTACTTGAGAGTACTACTATTAAATAAAACATGGAATGAAAATCTGTCTACCATAAGGGCACAAGGCGAGACCCAGATGCAGACACGGGAGGCAGATGGTTTGAGTCTTTGATATGTATTATTCAATCCAAACGGGGTAGGCAAGAGAATGGTCGTGGACAGGCAAAAGGTCAAAACCAGTTCAGAGTCCAGGAGGTAGAGGGTGGCAGGCAGGCTCGAGGTCAGGGCAGGCAGAATGGTCAGGCAGGCAGGTACAGAGACCAGAAAACAGGCAAGGATCAAAACCAGCAAGGACTAGCAATAAGAGAATAGAAGCAGGAGTATGGGAAAAAATGCTGGTTGACTTGAAAGCCATGCAAGATGATTTGGCACAGAGAGACAGGAAACACAGGGATAAATACACCAAGGAAAATATGGGACACCTGGAAGGGGTGGAGAAAATCACAAGGACAGGAGAAACAGATCAGGGTGTGACAACTACTTGTGTTCAGAACTAAATCTTTGATTGTAAATGACAGCTTTATACAACTGCATCCTAACTATCTAGCTAATTATTTTGTGTTTAAACTAGCCTAATTTCATTGATCTATTGGCTGTTATAGTGATTGGGCCAAGTCAGCTGTGACGCCCACGTCAGGCCAGGGGAAGTTAACTAGCAATGGGAGTCTTGCTAGGGAATAATGTTTCCCTTTAGTAATCATACAATATTTGTACATTAAAATAAAGTACAGGATTTAATGTATCCAAAACATCCAACATCTTAATTTCCACTGTCACGACTTCCGCCGAAGTTGGTCCCTCTCCTTGATCAGGCAGCGTTCGGCGGTCGACGTCACCGACCTTCTAGCCATCGCCGATCCACTGTTCATTTTCCATTGGTTTTGTCTTGTCTTCCAACACACCTGGTTCCAATTTCATCAATTACATGTTGTGTATTTAACCCTCTGTTCCCCCCATGTCCTTGTCCGTAATTGTTTCTTGTAGTGCTTGTGCACGGTATGCTGGTGTTTACCGGGTTTTGTTTGACCCATTTCATGTATTGTTCTGTTGACGGAGGTTTATATTTATGAAACGACACCGTTGTAAATCAGTTTTCGCTCTCCTGCGCCTGACTTCTCTGCCACCAGTACGTACCTCATTACATCCACAAAAACTAATTTTTGTTGAATGTTGACATTTGCGAACAATGAGTGGCCACGACATCTGACGGGTTCTTGTAGGCTGCCACACATTTACTACAGATTTCAAAATTCTGTACTTGGTTTTATGAATGCGATTCTAAGGTATTTCCTGGATTTGATTGTCTGCTGTCAAGAAAGAAAATGTTATAACGCATTTGATGCAATTCTACAAATTTTGCAATGGGGCAAATATATATATTTTTGCAGTTTTACAGCTAATTTCCTACAATTCTACCCATTTGCAATGCAGTGGAGAGACCTTGTTTCAGTTTCAAACCAAATTTTCTGCAATTCTAGACATTTTTGGCAAGACTTATGCGTTGTTAATGATGTCATAGAAAGAGTGACTAACAAAATCATTTGGGGCCTCCTGGAGGTCAGAGCACCTGGGCACACTATTCTGCCATGATTACTACAAGTTTGGATAGCTGGCTAGACAACAAATTGTTAGCTGACATGGCTAACTGAGTGACTTTCAGTGACTGGTATAACAAGAGAGAAATTGCTGATGCACAACCAAATTTTGGTCTTGCACCTTGTTTATTCTACTATTACAACTCTCAACAGTAAGTTCAAGTTTAAAGTAACATGGCACAAAGTTTCTATTTCAAAAAAAGTGACTGGACCATTCCAATGAACCAAACACCCAGCAAGGGGGTTAATCAATGTACATGGGATGGAGGGGTTCTGGCCTGGGTTTTGAAGTGCCATTAATTCCCAGGCATGTGTCACTGTCCTGGGGCTCATTACAAGGCTCTCCACAGAGGGTCGTACCAAAGGCATGCTGACTAAGTACTTCACTTCAGGAAACTGGGCTTGCTCCGGCCCACTCAGCAAAGGGAAAGAACTCTGTCAGCCCCCTCTCTCTCTGTCTCTCTCTCACTTTCATTAGTCCCCTGGGAGAAGGTGCTGGGGGAGGCTAGAATATACCAGGATATCCGTGCACACTGCAACTCACTCGCCGTCTTGTCTCCTTCTCAGCTGCTAAACTCCCTCGGCTCCCTCGCCACACTGGTCTTTCCCAGCCACAGAGGCCAGGCCAGATGTTGTTGGATGATGTAGCCAGGGCCAGGGTTGAGTAGCAGGCCCATGGCCCACTCAGCCAACCAACCAACGCTGACATTTTGCAGTTATAAAACTAATCTGTAATCAGTTTTGTGTGCTCTGTGGCTACCGCGCCATTGCAATCTCCAAAGAACATCTCCTAATTGCCTGCAGACCTTTGCAAATCACAGTTTGTACGCAGTCAGTTAGCATAATGTTAGTAGGCAACATGTCTAGTGGCTGGTTTTGACTGCTTCAATTTCAGACAAAAATACATGTTCTCTGCTCCAGTCAGCTCAACTCATGATTTATGACCCAGATTTCATATAAATACAAATGAATAATTGCCCCACATTTTCTAATAGAACAGTGATAAGTGTAGAGACCCTGGAGAATTAATCAACAGTCAGACATCCTGTTTCATCATCCCATGCCAGTGGTTTCTCTCTCACTGTGTCCACATACCATGTGATAATGTTCCAAGGATAATACCAAGGATAATGGTAATGGTAATGTTGGCATTACCAGTTGCCATTTATTTTGCTGTGTGATGATTGTTTCTGTTTTTCCTTTGCTGGTCAGTTTGGCTAAAACCATGTCTCCTGGCATTTCTGGCGAATCACGGACACAATGAACACAATGAGGTGTCAGCCCACGTTTCCCCCAGAATGATGAACAGGAAGGGGTGGGATGACGGCCGTTCTACAGGATATGGCCCATGTACAATCATCTGGAGAGGGCATCTGTTAAATGTTCCATAGACTACTCTGCTTACGTGTGTGCTACTGTGCCCAAATTGGACTGAGACATCGCAATAATAACAAAACAATGGTGGCATTTGGCTGGCATAACAGTTAAACAACTATTTTTTTCTTCTCCATCTCTGTCAGAAAAAAAAGAACCCACACTACACCGTGGATACCAGACACATAATCTGGAATGTGTGGAAAATAGGTCCTTTCTCTCTTGAAGCAGTATTCAACATCTGGAACCCATAGAACCATCGAGCGGTCCTTTCCCATGCCACTCTCACAGAACCTCACCGGCTTCGGTCGGTTAACACACTTTTTATTTGTGCCAAAGATCAGAGAGCGCAAAGCACAGACACAGGCATCAGATGCTCATGTTTCCCTCCTCCTCTGCTTCTTGGTCAGGAAGTGAGCAGTGAGTGGCTGAGACATCCTGAGGATTATATTGGGTTACTCCTCTTATAGGAGGATGTCATGACGCCGCTCCTCCCTTCCCCTTATTCACACAAACCTACAGACTGTCTCTGGGGAGAGAGAAAAAAAGGAGAGAGAGAGAGAGAGAGAGAGAGAGAGAGAGAGAGAGAGAGAGAGAGAGAGAGAGAGAGAGAGAGAGAGAGAGAGAGAGAGAGAGAGAGAGAGAGAGACCGATGCATATAGTGCATTTTGACATCCATTGTCAGTTTGACAGGATTCTCAAACGCGCGTTTGAGCGTGTGTGTACACTCGTATAGGTCCATGCCGTGTGTGTGTGTGTGTCAGGCTCCAGAACCTCCTCTTCCCATGGTGAACAATTCCTGTAGTCCCACAGTGGGGGATGGTTCAGCACCAGCGCAGGCTGTAAACAATGCATGTTGATAGTGGGTCAACTTTAATGACACTGAGACTGAGAAGGGGAAGTTTGTACAATAGCGTAAACATGCTCTGGGATTACATGCTGAAGCAGTTTCATAATGAGTTTAAGCCTCCCATGTCGTTTTTGCTGTTTTGAAGGATGGTTGCAGTGAGAGCTGTCAGTAAGGTCCACTCAGCACTTGCTCACAGCTTTCTCTATTCAGATCTTACCTTAAAATTGTAACTATTCACGATACTGACAACGAATCAGCTTCTAGAAAGATATCACCTATGGCTGCAAATATTGAGGCGGCTTATTATGTTTACCCTATAATAATGCATTAAATCAAGATTGGGCACATAATTTGCGCACATGTTTTAGGCTACACATCATTAAATATATTGAGAGAAATTACAGACAGTAGGCCTATAACCTGCTTATATTTTAACGCAGTCGTCTCAGTCTTAATTTGAAGCGTTTTTTATACATCGCTTGTTTGTATCAATTGCAAAGACACTGGTAACTTTGTATTTGTAGTCAACTTTGTTCTGAAGTTATCAGCAGGTCAAAGAGCCGTGGATAAACCATGTGATTCTATGTTTAGTGGAGATCTTCTGTTGATAAAGTGAAGCGGGAGGGCAAAGAAGCATTTAACAACGCACTTAGCTGTTCTACGAGTGGTCTGAGGCAGGTGTTAGATTACAAGCATTTTCAAGTGCAACGTTAATAACGATCGTTTTGGGAAACTTCTCCGAGATTTAATAACCAGTTAAATGTAACTAAATGTAGTCTAAAATGCAATCTAAATAATCCCCAAAAGTAATTATTTATCATGAGAGGGCCATAAACAATAACTAGTAATGCTGCATACTCAAAGAAAAGTTCAAATCTCACCCTTCTGGTAAAAAATTGTTATAAGTCGCTGAGGTTTAGTCACTTTTGAGGACAAAAGATGAAGTACACAGTACAAAAATGATATATACATAATTTTATATGATGTATTTCATATTCAACAAAACTGTATGAATAAGGCTTGAAATGACTTATATGCTTTGTTAATAAAGCATAATCAAATTATAAAACAACTAACTATAAGATTTCACCTTCCTTATAACTGTAAAATTATAAGGAATGTTTAGTGTTAGAGAAAATGTGCATATTTTCTGAAGGTCTCTCTTGTTCAAAACATCTGCCGCCATCGCTGTGAACGCCTCAGAGAGCTACCTAGCTTTGCTAGCTTGGCTTCCTGAACTGGTTAGGAACCTGCCTTTCATCTCATATTAATCTGTCTGTCTATGACTAACAGAAAGTGTATTTGTTGTTTAAAATCTATGACTTATTTTAGATTAATGGCGATAGATTGATCTCTGAATGTGTTACTATAATGAAACCTCTCTCATGCTGTGCTACGATGTAATGATTGCGGACATGTGCTTTGTCAATGGCTGTGATGTAGGGTTCAGCCAGGAGTCGATGGACAGTCGGAAGACCGAATGAAATGGTAGGAGGGACATCCGAGCTTCAAATGGTTTCAGATTTCACATCCTATGTCTCACAGGCTCAGAAAAAAATACTACTGCGTCCCTGAGAACCAGGGCTATGCTCAATATAAGAAAAAATTAAGGTCAGAACCAGAACCATGTTTTTCAGAGAGATCATTGATTGAAACCTGCTCCAGAGCACTCAGGACCTCAGACTTGGGTGAAGGTTTACCTTCCAACAGGACAACAACCCTAAGCACACAGCCAAGACAATGCAGGAGTGGTTTCAGGACAGGTCTGAATGTCCTTGAGTGGCCCAGCCAGAGCCCGGACTTGAACCTGATCTAACATCTCTCGAGAGAGATCTGAGAATAGCTGTTCAGCGGCGCTCCCCATCCAACCTGACAGTGCTTGAGAGGATCTGCAGAGAAGAATGGGAGAAACTCCCCAAATACAGGTGTGCCAAGCTTGTAGCTTCATAAGAAAGAAGACTCAAGGCTGTAATCACTGCCAAAACTGCTTCGACAAAGTACTGAGTAAAGGGTCTGAATACTTATGTAAATGTAATATTTCCATTTTTTTGTTTTTGCTTTGTCATTATGGGGTATTGTATGTAGATTGGTTAGAGGAAAAACTATTTAATCAATTTTATAATTAGGCTGTAACAAAATGTGGAAAAAGTCAAGGGGTCTGAATTCTTTCCAAATGAATTGTATGTGAGTATTTAGTGTAGGAGAGTAAGAATTACTTTCACAACACACTATTCTGTTGAAACCTCTATTATTTAGAAGTACACTAATTCTGTGTTGTTCAAGGTCTTGTCTGCAAAACACTTTCCAGCACACTGTTGACTCAAGGGCATTTTGGCTCTAGTTGTGCTCAAGAGCTTGCTGGGGAGGACATATATTAGGCTGGAAAACCTGTGTTCATTAGAACATTACTGCTGACACACAAATCAAATCTAGGACCATGCTGCAGCCACTGATTCAATAGTAGAGGGATGACTACAAATGGCCAGCTGGCTGCTATGGCCCAATAATGCTTTGCATCGTCTTGTGCATTACAAATGGAGCCCCTTAGGGTTCAAACAGGGCAAGGCAGATGCAGCCAGAGCCGGTTCTAGCCTTTTGGGGGCCCTAAGCAAGATATGGTTGGGGTCAGTGCTTAATTTGTAAATTGGGAGGTGCCTGAACAAAAAGCGAGCCCAAGAGGGGGGTGACCTGGGGCCCTCTGAGGAATCTGAGATTGACAAAAACAACCTTGTCTTGAATCCATCAATAACCTAGGCCTAGATGTGTGGAGACACACATATTGTACAATATGAGGAGGACATTTTAGTCCTAAACTAATGATGCGTAGCTCACTCACCAGTGATTGGCCGATGCATTCACGCCAAAAGCTAATCTCTCTTGTTTTACTTTGTAAAACAATGCTGTTCAGTCAATAGGTCTATTTGGAAGTTGATCACTTGGTAGCCTACAGACAAATTAGTGTTCTCTTTTCAGCAGGAGCCATTTGCTTTCCAACCTGTGTTTCCCTCACGATTGTATTTGAAATATTGCTGAAGGCCTGTTTTGGCTGCATGCCCGATTTGACGCTCAGTTCCCGACTGTAGGCATGCCTTGTGACTGGTCTACACACAATCTACAGCTATGCTATGTTTTTTTCCCTTTTTGGCGAAGTTATAGGTCTTCTCCTGGTGTAGTATTTGGAGTTATTTAATTTATTTCTGAACATACAACAGTAATTCTATAACATTGGCAAATGTATTTCAATTTATCAGAGGGAAAGAAAACATGTTTTTATTATGAACTTCAATGCTGGAGAGATGCGAGTTGCAGGCTCATGTCTATCAGAGCAGAGAGCGGGAGCTAGACAATAGAAAGACACACTTCTCTCTCTCGCCACAGCAATGGCCACACGTTGGTCTATATAGGCTACAATGTTGAGCAAACCATAAACCCGGGCTGGCCCAACACTAATTTATTCTTAGAATGTCAGGTGCGTTTTCACATGACATTTTCACATTTCAGAGGAGTCAACTTGAATGAACTCTGATTGCTCTTATTAGAATTGCAAACAGTGAAAATAATTTGTCATACCACAACACAAGAGGCAGTGCTTGATGGTTTTTGCGACTGCACTTGAAGAGGCTTTCAACATTCATGAAGTGTTCCAGATTGACTGACCTTCACGTCTTAAAGTAATGATGGACTGTCATTTAATTTTGCTTATTTGAGCTGTTCTTGCCATAATATGGATTTGGTATTTTACCAAATAGGGCTATCTTCTGTATACCACCCCTACCTTGTCACAACACAATTGATTGGCTCAAACGCATTAAGGAAGGAAAGAAATTCCAGAAATTTACTTTTCACAAGGCACACCTGTTAATTGAAATGCATTTCAGGTGACTACCTCATGAAGCTGGTTGA
This sequence comes from Oncorhynchus tshawytscha, assembly GCF_018296145.1. Taxonomy (NCBI): domain Eukaryota; kingdom Metazoa; phylum Chordata; class Actinopteri; order Salmoniformes; family Salmonidae; genus Oncorhynchus; species Oncorhynchus tshawytscha. The sequence goes on along the minus strand of NC_056446.1, from coordinate 15,621,811 downwards.
GAGAATGCCAAAAGTGTGCAAAGCTGTCATCAAGGGAAAGGGTGGCTACTTTGAAGAATTTAAAATAAAAATATATTTTGATCTGTTTAACACTTTTTTGGTTATTACATGATTCCATGTGTGTTATTTCATAGTTTTGATGTCTTCACTATTATTCTACAAGTGAGAAAAAAAAATGTTAAATCCTTGAATGAGTAGGTGTGTCCAAACTTTTAACTGTATGTCTATGGCCACAATGCAACAAGCTGTAGCCTATATTTGGCGCTCATGCTGCCTAAACTGCGGCCTTCTCAACTGTAGGCATACTGTTAACTGCCGAAATAAAATAAACATTTCAGTAAACGAGGGATACAAAGTATATATTATGGTGTGTGGTGCATTTTGCTGGAATGGGTTAATTAAGTCCACAAGGGGAATCTATGCCAAGGTGCATTGAAGCTCTTCTGGCAGCCTAAAACACCCTAAAACACTTTATGTTTCCTTACTTTGGGCAGATACCTGTATGTGCTTGGGATAAAACTAAATCCACAGTTATTTTTAACTACTGAATTAATTAATTAATCAATATAATTTTATTTTCGTGTTTGAAATCAACAATTGACTACCCATCCTTTATGGGATTAATTGACACAAACAAACATTACAATAATTCACTGTGGTAATTCAGTGATAATTCTTCTTCCGGTGTTCTCTGCAGTGCGCATCGCATCGCCTCTGTGGCTAAATTATGCTCTTTGGTGTATTTTGAACATTGACAGCGGGCTCCTGTGGTTGGATAAAAAATTTGAATAAGAAAAAAAAAACTTTGTCTCGGGCTCAGCCCCTGACCCACTCAATAAATCAATGTGATTGGTCAATTATGCATTTATTTTATTTTATTTTTTATTATTCATTTACCCAATCAAGGCAGGGCCCCCTAGTTATCTACTACCTCTTCTCGTCCCCCCATCTGATAATTATCAGAGCGGCAGCAGGCAGTAGCAGGCTGTCTACACTCATTGACAGCGGGCTCCTGAGTCTTTCTGTGGTTGTTGGTTGCAGTAAAAAAAAAATGTATATAATAGATACAATAATACACCCCCGTTAAGCCCCTGCATTAATCTGGCTCAACCAGTGGTATGTTTTCACCAAATGGACTTTGTGCATGATGACGTTGAGCACACAAAATGTACTTTTTCACTTAAGTTTTCATGTACCAAATAAAAATCTCAAGTTCAATGTGTTCGCACCATGTCGTACGAACAAATTATCTGTCGGCATTTATAAAATGACACCGAAACTTCCTGTTTCCATCACTACTGACTTTACTCGCATAAAAACTGTGGATGGAAACGTGGTTAGTCACTGACATAACAAGAGAAAAATTGCTGATGCACAACCAAATTTTGAACTTGCACATAGTGTCCTCCACTATTCTAACTCTCAACAGTAAGTTGAGTTGAGCGGCCTGGGACCCTAAGCTACCGCTTATATAGGTCATGCCTGGAGCCGGCCATGGATGCAGCACAGCAATGATGGTCCAGAATCTGGCTTTGGTTTAAAGGATTGTTGGGGATAAACAAATTATTGTTGCATGCCTTTTGTACTCTCAAAGGACCTTGATGCATGACAGAAACCTGTTGTGTAGGAGAACGATTTGAGTTATTGGATTTTATGTTGCCACACATACTGTATGTAAAAATGATTTAACGCAAGAAATCTTTTCCAGCTCTTCGAAACAGAAGGTTGACCTAAAATCCCCAGTCTTAAACACATGATATGGTTATTAGCAGTATCATTAGCATATTAGCCTTTTGCTGTAATGATTTTCTTAATTAACATCCGATAAGGCTAGCTATCCTTAACACACCCAGGACCGCACAAATTACTACCTCATTAAAATTAAATCAAACATTATTTGTTACAAGCGCCCGAATACAACAAGCGTCGAACTTACTGTGAAATGCTTACTTACAAGCCCTTAACCAACAGCGCAGCTCAAGAAAAGTTAAGAAAATATTTACCAAATAAAGTAAAAAATTATGAAAAGTAACACAATAACATAACAATAACGAGGCTATATACAGGGGATACCGGTAGCGAGTCAGTGTGCAGGGGTACAGGTTAGAGGTCATTTGTACATGTAGGTAGGGGTGAAGTGACTATGCATAGATAACAAGCAGCGAGAAGCAGCAGTGTACAAAACAAATAGGGGGGGGGTCAATGTAATAGTCCAGTGGCTGTTTGATTAATTGTTCAGCAGTCTTATGGATTGGGGGTAGAAGCTGTAAATGAGCCTTTTGGTTGTAGACTTGGCGCTCCGGTACCACTTGCCGTGTGGTAGCAGAGGAAACAGTGTATGACTTAGGTGACTGGAGTCTCTGACAATTTTAATGGGCCTTCCTCTGACTCCGCTCTATTATATAGGTCCTGGATTGCAGGAAGCTTGGCCTTAGTGATGTACTGGGACGTACGCACTACCCTCTGTTGCTCCTTACGGTCGGATGCCGAGCAGTTGCCATACCAGGTGGTGATGCAAACTGGTCAAGAGCAGTATGTCCTTAAATTAAATTAAAGTTTTACAGTGCACTCTGGACCTTAGACTCTCTCATAAGAGCTGTCCTGGACAGCATTGTACGACTATTTAATAACAGATAAGGACATTTGATAGATACCACAGGAAGCTGCTGAGGGGAGGACGGCTCATAATAATGGCTGGAACGGAGCTGATGGAATGGCATTAAACACATGGAAACCATGTGTTTGATGTATTTGATACCATTCCAGTCCAGCCATTACCACAAGCGCCATCCTCCCCAATTAAGGTGCCACCAACCTCCTGTGATAGATACACATCATGACAGAGTGAAATTGAAAAATGACATGCATACTTAACATTATAGTTCAGATCAAATAAGACGATGAAATGTCGAATGAATACAGTCTGGTTAAGTCTTAATTAGTTTACAAGGTCATGCTTCTTAACTTACTCTCTCGCTGGTCGCCTAAACAACCATGGGTAGCTCGAGGTACCCAAACATTGTGCCGGCTGCTCTAGAGATGTGATTGTGGACCTGCAGTACATTACAGTTCCCACGTGGTGTTTAATGTCAGAATGGACAATGCTTTGGAGGTTGTACGGGACTGAATGGGACTGAGACATGTTGCTCAGTGTATCCCAGCAGGAGAAACAATCGCCGTGTACAGTGAGTTTTGAGAGTTGAGTCATAGGGGGAATTGCAGCCTGTTTGATATAGGGCCTAGTCAAATAGAAAAGGAAACCTGCAATAGATCATACAGGAATGTTGTTTGCACATGTTGTCCACTGCAAGAAAGAGAGGAATGTTGAGACTCGGTTCATAACGTTGAAAGTGTTTAAAGGCTTTTCAATCTCTCATGTCCTTTTATTTATTTCTGTTGATGATGAATGTCTCTCCCTCCAAACGCTGCATCAGAGATCCTGTTTGAACCAGAGCGTGCATGGAAGTAATTGGCGTAATTCACCCATGATCTGATCATCTTGTCGTGAGAAGCGATCTTGATTTTTCTATTCTGCCTGCCTGGGTCTTGTTGAGGATATGGTGGACCATATGAAGAAAAACAGGATACAGAGTTCTCCCAAAAAACTGTCACTCTGTGGCTGGCTGCTGATATCACACTGTTCTAAACTGCACTTTCAGAATATCCAAGACTATATTCACCCAGACCACCACCACCTCTGCAAACAATCAATCTGTCAATCAAATAGTCCGTCAGTCAGCAGTCAGTGCTCTCCACAGGGCCCAGAGCGGGACAGAGAGACCTGTGTGATTTATGCAGCCTGTCAGCCCAGACATGGAGACTGGGTGATCTGAGAAGATCCAGTGTGTCTTATTGAGTCTCCCAGTCTGTGTACGTTCTCACAGTGACAGATGTTTCATTCACACCAACTGGCATCAGACCAGACAGAAAGCTTAATTGAGGAATAGATCCCATAGATAAAATACATCTGATATGTGTATGTGATATGTACGTATGTGCACTGTATGTACTTTGAATACATAATGATATTTTACTTATTCGGCCCTATGGTAAATAGGTAGAACATCAACATAACATTACACTCGGGAAAGCCCTTGGCATGATCTGTGTGTGTTTGTGTGTGTTCTGTAGACCCTACAGACCGTCTGTCTGACATCTCTCTTTCCGCCTGCGATCACAGTGTCAGCCGAACAGCAACTCTCCCCCCAGGGCCCAGGGTTAAACCAACTGACTGGCATCGTGGCATCATGTTGCTGGACGTGCCGATCGGACCTGATTTAACCATCACATGCAACGTCTCTGTGAACATCTGTGTTTTGGTGTCAGGTAGCAGGGACTGGAGCATGAGTTCACACGTCATCCTAGGATAGAGCAGCCGTAGCCCCTGCCTCCACCCTGGCCTGGACAGCACTGCACTGTCAAGACACAGGCAGCTTCAGAAGGCGGAGTAGAGGGCCTGCCAATAAGGTGGACTACACGCACTCCCTCTGAGTTTAGAGCCCTCCACATCGGACGTCATACGCATAAACATTTACATATCTATCTGTACAAAACACGTCCAGAGAAATAAGCAAAGCAATTACACTTCACAGAACATTGCTTCTCAGTTGTATTGTAGGCAAATCGATCTTTTCTGTTGCTGGTGTGGGGGTGGGTATGCTGTCTGGATGTAACAACCTGTGGCCAAACGGACTGGCCAATATTCAGGTTACCATGTGTTCACCACTCACATATTCCCCAGTGCTGGGGAAACACAGTCACTAGTCACGCCAGACCTCACCTAAGCAAAACATAGTCGTAATATTGTGAAATTCAACAATTTCATGTTTCTTTTGGACATAGTTGGTTTTGTTGTGAACTACATCACTGATAGCATGCGGACGTCTCCAAACAGACCGGAGAAAAAATCAGCCCAAGCTGCGTGAGAGAAAGAGTCAACTTCTGAGGGAGGGTGGACGATGCCAGGAGGACCCGGCTCTGTCCATCACATCAATTAAGAGGCTAATATGACAAGCTATTGGAAGTGTTTACAGGAGACAGGCTCTAGTGAATCAAACGGTTATGCATACAGGAATCAGCTTTGTTGATCTAATGCCGGTATCAACAGTAAAAAGGAGGCCTTCACCTTGCAGTGGGGATAACTTTACCTGTACTTAGGCTGTGAAGGCTGCCCCCCCCCCCCCCGTTCTCCCAACATCTGCAGAACACATGACCAAAGTATTTCAGCACCTTCAACACCACCTCTTTTAAAATGCGAGAAAAAAACACACTCCCAAAATTTGTTCTGGAAAAGGAAAAATGTCTGCGAGAGAGTGTGTTGTCTCCCTTCAAAATGTTCCAAGAATATTTAGCAGTCTGCAGGCCTTGCACAGGCAGTACATCCTCCTTTTCCTTTAATAGCTCTTACCAGGGGTCCCGTAATGACAAATGATGATGGGAAAGCCACCGTAGATGTGCGACCAATGTGATGTAGGCCTACGTGAGTTCTCATCCTCATCCTGTCTCCTCCAATGAAAGCTGGATCTAAACTTAGCCCAGATATTCATAGCACAAAGGTGAGAGCTGTTTGGCCACTGGTGTGATGTGCAGCTATGTGGCGTGGAGGGGAAGAAGGCTATAGGAATACACCAGGCTCTATTTCCATTGGGTTACTTCATTAGAGGCTAGATTGGTGTCCTGAAAAGACTCCTGCACTGTAACAAAAATCCTATTGATTTTACGGTAACTTACTGGCAGCCAGTTACCTGTAAGTTACTGTAAAAAAAAGTGTAGTATGTTACTGTTAAACCAAAGTTTGAATTTACGGTAACATACTGTACCTTTTTTTCTAGGACGACACATGGAGGTTGAGTGGATTGCTATGACAAAGTGATACACACAGTTTGGAACTGTTTCAGTCATAGATGTTCATCATGGTTGTATTACTGTGTAAGGACCAGATCCAAACAACTCAGGGAGAGAGAGGCTACTCTGGAACAACTCCACTTCGGGGATGTTACTATATTATACTATACTATATTTCTCACTCGGGGTCACATCCCGGAAAGTACAATACGATGCAAATAACCCACTCTGACAGGGCTGAGCATCACACACTGTGAGTTATTCAGAAGGCATGAGCTAATGGTGGGGTCAGTAAAAGCTTGTCAGCTTTTACTTCTCAGCTTGTCTATCAAAGTGTTAGGCTAGATGGAATTGGAGATCAGGATGGCTGATGCTAGCTGGCTCAGAAGCTCATTAGGTGTACATGCAAAGTAATGCACAACTCTAGAATTCGTACATAATCATATTATTATTGTTATTTCATTTATTCGCCTTGCACCAGCTCTTAAACAATATAAGCTATTGAGGCACTGTAGGTTCTTTATTATGAGGGATACCTGGAGAAAAATGGACCTCTCTGAAATTCAAATGGGGCTCTCCCTTCAGTAAAATACATTTTTAACTGACCCTCCCTGAACGCTTGAAAAAAAACAAGTGACTTTCCCCTATACCCCAAATAATAATAAAAACACGAAGTGGATAGCAGAGAACATGCCTACTGTTACCCTTACTTCTACGGCAGACCAGAGCCTTAGATGCAGTTTAAGAAACCGTTCTTCATTTTGTAAGCATTACATGGCAAAGTAGCCAGGTGGTTCTGGATACAGAGACCACGGCGGAAAAGGGTAGGGGTGAAAAGATCTACAATAATAAAAGCACTGCATGAATTTATCGTCGTAAGCATGAATCTATTCATGTAAGAAATACTTACATGAACACAACTGAACACAAAAACGTGGAACGAACGAAACCCAAAACAGTACCGTGTGGTGAAAAACAGACACGGAAACAAACACCCACAAACAAACAGTGAAACCCAGGCTACCTAAGTATGATTCTCAATCAGAGACAACTAATGACACCTGCCTCTGATTGAGAACCATACTGAAACATAGAAATCCCAAAATCATAGAAAAACAAACATAGACTGCCCACCCCAACTCAAGCCCTGACCACCCCAACTCAAGCCCTGACCATACTAAATAATGACAAAACAACGGAAATAAAGGTCAGAACGTGACACTGGTAATGTATGTTAAGCTAACAATGCCACAATACCCTCACATACCCTCTCAATTCAAACCTTGTTTATACATTTTTAAATGTATTTATTTCACCTTTATTTAATCAGGTAGGCCAGTTGAGATCAAGTTCTCATTTACAACTGCGACCTGGCCAAGCTGATAATTTTTGAAAGAGAGGGTCCAGGATGTCTTGCCCAGCTGATTTGTAGGGATCCAGATTTTGCAGCTCTTTCAGAACATCAGCTGTCTGGATTTGGGTGAAGGAGAAGCGGGGCTTGGGCAAGTTGCTGCAGGGGGTGCTGAGATGTTGGCCAGAGTAGGATTAGCCAAGGGGAAAGCATGGCCAGCCATATAAAAATGCTTGTTGAAATGATCGATTATCGTAGATTTATCGGTGATGACAGTGTTTCCTATCCTCAGTGCAGTGGGCAGCTGGGAGGAAGTGCTCTTATTCTCCATGGACTTTACTGTCACGATCGTCGTAAGGAGCGGACCAAAATGCAGCGTGGTATGTGTTCATGATGATTTTTTAATAAAAGAAAGCACTGAACACTGAATACAAACTATACAAAACAATAAACAAATAACGACCGTGAAGCTATAATGAGAACTGTGCTGACACAAGCAACTAACATAGACAATCACCCACAAACAAACAGTGAAACCCAGGCTACCTAAGTATGATTCTCAATCAGAGACAACTAATGACACCTGCCTCTGATTGAGAATCATACTAGGCCGAAACATAGAAACCCCAAATCATAGAAAAACAAACATAGACTGCCCACCCCAACTCACGCCCTGACCATACTAAATAACAACAAAACAAAGGAAATAAAGGTCAGAACGTGAGAGTACCTCCCCCCAAAGGTGCGGAATCCGGCCGCAAAACCTGAACCTATAGGGGAGGGTCTGGGTGGGCGTCTGTCCGTGGTGGCGGCTCTGGCGCGGGACGTGGACCCCACTTCAACACAGTCTTTCTCCGCCTCATTGTCCGCCTCTGTGGCATCCTAAACACGGCGACCCTCGCCGCCGACCTCAGACTGGGGACCCTAGAAATGGGTCCCGAATGGACGGGAGATTCCGGCAGCGCCGGACAGGCGGGAGACTCCGGCAGCGCCGGAGAGGAGGGAGGCTCCGGCGCCTCTGGACTGAGGGGCTCCGGCGCCTCTGGACTGAGGGGCTCCGACGCCTCTGGACTGAGGGGCGGAAGCTCTGGCAGCACTGGACGGAGGAGCTCTGTAGGGATGAGACGGAAAGGGGGGCTGCCACCGGAGGGCTGGTGCGTGGAGGTGGTACTGGATAGACCGGACCGTGCAGATGCACTGGAGCTCTTGAGCACCGAGCCTGCCCAACCTTACCTGGTTGAATGCTCCCGGTCACCCTGCCAGTGCGGCGAGGTGGAATAGCCCGCACTGGGCTGTGCTGGCGAACCGGGGACACCATGCGTAAGGCTGGTGCCATGTATGCCGACCCAAGGAGACGCACTGGAGACCAGAAGCGTAGAGCTGGCTTCATGGCACCTGGCTCAATGCCCACTCTAGCCCGGCCGATGCGAGGAGCTGGTATGTACCGCACCAGGCTATGCACCCGCACTGGGGACACCGTGCGCTCCACAGCATAACACGGTGCCTGCCCAGTCTCTCTCGCCCTGCGGTAAGCTCAGGAAGTTGGCGCAGGTCTCCTACCTGGCTTCGCCACACTTCCTGTCTCGGGCTTCCATCCGCGCCGCCGTGCTGCCTCCTCATACCAGTGCCTCTCCGCCTTTGCTGCCTCTAGCTCTTCTTTGGGGCGGCGATATTCTCCTGGCTGTGCCCAGGGTCCTTTACCGTCCAACTCGTCCTCCCATGTCCATTCCTCCTTGCGCTGCTCCTGCTGCCGCTGCCTGTCACCACGCCGCTTGGTCCTTGGTTGGTGGGTGATTCTGTCACGATCGTCGTAAGGAGCGGACCAAAATGCAGCGTGGTATGTGTTCATGATGATTTTTTAATTAAAGAAAACACTGAATACAAACTATACAAAACAATAAACGAATAACGACCGTGAAGCTATAATGAGAACTGTGCTGACACAAGCAACTAACAGACAATCATCCACAAACAAACAGTGAAACCCAGGCTACCTAAGTATGATTCTCAATCAGAGACAACTAAAGACACCTGCCTCTGATTGAGAACCATACTAGGCCGAAACATAGAAATCCCAAAATCATAGAAAAACAAACATAGACTGCCAACCCCAACTCACGCCCTGACCATACTAAATAACGCCAAAACAAAGGAAATAAAGGTCAGAACGTGACATTTACAGTGTCCCAAAACTTATTGGAATTAGTGCTACAGGATGCAAATTTCTGTTTGAAAAGGGTAGCCTTAGCTTTCCTAACTGACTGAGTATATTGGTTCCTGACCTCCCTGAAAAGTTGCATATCGTGGGGGCTATTCAATGCTAATGCAGAACGCCACAGGATGTTTTTGTGCTGGTCAAGGGCAGTCAAGTCTGGGGTGAACCAAGGGCTATATCTGTTCTTAGTTCTACATTTTTTGAATGGGGCATGCTTATTTAAGATGGTGAGGAAACCACTTTTAAAGAGCAACCAGGCATCCTCTACTGACGGGATGAGGTCAATATCCTTCCAGGATACCTGGGCCAGGTCAATTAGAAAGGCCTGCTCGCTGAAGTGTTTTAGGGAGCGTTTTACAGTGATGAAGGATGGTCGTTTGACTGCGAACCCATTACGCATGCACGCAATGAGGCAGTGATCGCTGAGATCCTGGTTGAAGACTGCAGAGGTGTATTTAGAGGGCAAGTTGGTCAGGATGATATCTAAGAAGGTGCCCATGGTTTACGGATTTAGGGTTGTACCTGGTAGGTTCCTTGATAATTTGTGTGAGATTGAGGGAATCTAGCTTAGATGGACGGCTCGGGGTGTTAAGCATATCCCAGTTTAGGTCACTTAATAGTATGAACTCTGAAGATAGATGGGGGGCAATCAATTCACATATGGTGTCCAGGGCTGAGGGGGTCTATAACAAGCGGCAACAGCGTGAGACTTGTCTCTGGAAAGGTGGATTTTTAAAAGTAGAAGTTCGAATTGTTTGGGCACAGAACTGGATAGAATGACAGAACTCTGCAGGCTATCTCTGCAGTAGATTACAACTCCACCCCCATTGGGAGTTCTATCTTGTCGTAAAATGTCATATTTAGGGATGGAAATGTCAGGATTTTTGGTGGCCTTCCTAAGCCAGAATTCAGACACGGCTAGGACATCCGGGTTGGCGGAGTGTGCTAAAGCAGTGAATAAAACAAATTAGGGAAGAGTGTTAACATGTTAACATGCATGAAACCAAGGCTTTTACGGTTACAAAAGTCAACAAATGAGAGCACCTGGGGAATGGGAGTGGTGCTGGGGGGCTGCAGGGCCTGGGTTAACCTCTACATCACCAGAGAAACAGAGGTAGGATAAGGGTGCGGCTAAAGGCTATAAGAACTGGTCATCTAGTGCGTTCGGAAAAGAGAGTAAAAGGAGCAGATTTTTGGGCGCGGTAGAATAGATTCAAAGCATAATGTACAGACAAGGGTATGGTAGAATGTGAGTACAGTGGAGGTAAACCTAGGCCTTGAATGACGATGAGAGAGGTTTTGTCTCTAGAGGCACCATTTAAGCCAGGTGAGGTCACCGTATGTGTATGGGGTGAAACAAACGGGCTAGCTAAAGCATAACACACATCCTTGTACTTCCGGCGCCGACAGAGATGGCCGCCTCGCTTCGCGTTCCTAGGAAACTATGCAGTTTTTTGTTTTTTTTACGTGTTATTTCTTACACTAGTACCCCAGGTCATCTTAGGTTTCATTACATACAGCCGAGAAGAACTACTGAATATAAGATCAGCGTCAACTCACCATCAGTACGACCAAGAATATGTTTTTCGCGATGCGGATCCTGTGTTCTGCCTTACAACCAGTGCCACGGAGCGGATTACATGCAGCGACCCAAAAAAACGACTCAGAAAAAGAGGGAAACGAAGCGGTCTTCTGGTCAGACTCCGGAGACGGGCACATCGTGCACCACTCCCTAGCATTCTTCTTGCCAATGTCCAGTCTCTTGACAACAAGGTTGATGAAATCCGAGCAAGGGTAGCATTCCAGAGGGACATCAGAGACTGTAACGTTCTCTGCTTCACGGAAACATGGCTAACTGGAGAGACGCAATCCGAAGCGGTGCAGCCAGCGGGTTTCTCCACGCATCGCGCCGACAGAAACAAACATCTTTCTGGTAAGAAGAGGGGCGGGGGCGTATGCCTTATGGCCAACGTGACATGGTGTGATGAAAGAAACATACAGGAACTCAAATCCTTCTGTTCACCTGATTTAGAATTCCTCACAATCAAATGTAGACCGCATTATCTACCAAGAGAATTCTCTTCGATTATAATCACAGCCGTATATATCCCCCAAGCAGACACATCGATGGCTCTGAACAAACTTTATTTAACTCTCTGCAAACTGGAAACAATTTATCCGGAGGCTGCATTCATTGTAGCTGGGGATTTTAACAAGGCTAATCTGAAAACAAGACTCCCTAAATTTTATCAGCATATCGATTGCGCAACCAGGGGTGGAAAGACCCTGGATCATTGTTACTCTAACTTCCGCGACGCATATAAGGCCCTGCCCCGCCCCCTTTCGGAAAAGCTGACCACGACTCCATTTTGTTGATCCCTGCCTACAGACAGAAACTAAAACAAGAAGCTCCCACGCTGAGGTCTGTCCAACGCTGGTCTGACCAAGCTGACTCCACACTCCAAGACTGCTTCCATCACGTGGACTGGGAGATGTTTCGTATTGCGTCAGACAACAACATTGACGAATACGCTGATTCGGTGTGCGAGTTCATTAGAACGTGCGTTGAAGATGTCGTTCCCATAGCAACGATTAAAACATTCCCTAACCAGAAACCGTGGATTGATGGCAGCATTCGTGTGAAACTGAAGGCACGAACCACTGCTTTTAATCAGGGCAAGGTGTCTGGTGACATGACTGAATACAAACAGTGCAGCTATTCCCTCCGCAAGGCTATCAAACAAGCTAAGCGCCAGTACAGAGACAAAGTAGAATCTCAATTCAACGGCTCAGACACAAGAGGCATGTGGCAGGGTCTACAGTCAATCACGGACTACAGGAAGAAACCCAGCCCAGTCACGGACCAGGATGTCTTGCTCCCAGGCAGACTAAATAACTTTTTGCCCGCTTTGAGGACAATACAGTGCCACTGACACGGCCTGCAACGAAAACATGCGGTCTCTCCTTCACTGCAGCCGAAGTGAGTAAGACATTTAGACGTGTTAACCCTCGCAAGGCTGCAGGCCCAGACGGCATCCCCAGCCGCGCCCTCAGAGCATGCGCAGACCAGCTGGCCGGTGTGTTTACGGACATATTCAATCAATCCCTATACCAGTCTGCTGTTCCCACATGCTTCAAGAGGGCCACCATTGTTCCTGTTCCCAAGAAAGCTAAGGTAACTGAGCTAAACGACTACCGCCCCGTAGCACTCACATCCGTCATCATGAAGTGCTTTGAGAGACTAGTCAAGGACCATATCACCTCCACCCTACCTGACACCCTTGACCCACTCCAATTTGCTTACCGCCCAAATAGGTCCACAGACGATGCAATCTCAACCACACTGCACACTGCCCTAACCCATCTGGACAAGAGGAATACCTATGTGAGAATGCTGTTCATCGACTACAGCTCGGCATTCAACACCATAGTACCCTCCAAGCTCGTCATCAAGCTCGAGACCCTGGGTCTCGACCCCGCCCTGTGCAACTGGGTACTGGACTTCCTGACGGGCCGCCCCCAGGTGGTGAGGGTAGGCAACAACATCTCCTCCCCGCTGATCCTCAACACTGGGGCCCCACAAGGGTGCGTTCTGAGCCCTCTCCTGTACTCCCTGTTCACCCACGACTGCGTGGCCATGCACGCCTCCAACTCAATCATCAAGTTTGCGGACGACACAACAGTGGTAGGCTTGATTACCAATAACGACGAGACGGCCTACAGGGAGGAGGTGAGGGCCCTCGGAGTGTGGTGTCAGGAAAATAACCTCACACTCAACGTCAACAAAACTAAGGAGATGATTGTGGACTTCAGGAAACAGCAGAGGGAACACCCCCATCCACATTGATGGAACAGTAGTGGAGAGGGTAGCAAGTTTTAAGTTCCTCGGCATACACATCACAGACAAACTGAATTGGTCCACTCACACAGACAGCATCGTGAGGAAGGCGCAGCAGCGCCTCTTCAACCTCAGGAGGCTGAAGAAATTCGGCTTGTCACCAAAAGCACTCACAAACTTCTACAGATGCACAATCGAGAGCATCCTGGCGGGCTGTATCACCGCCTGCTATGGCAACTGCACCGCCCTCAACCGTAAGGCTCTCCAGAGGGTAGTGAGGTCTGCACAACGCATCACCGGGGGCAAACTACCTGCCCTCCAGGACACCTACACCACCCGATGCTACAGGAAGGCCATAAAGATCATCAAGGACATCAACCACCCGAGCCACTGCCTGTTCACCCCGCTGTCATCCAGAAGGCGAGGTCAGTACAGGTGCATCAAAGCTGGGACCGAGAGACTGAAAAACAGCTTCTATCTCAAGGCCATCAGACTGTTAAACAGCCACCACTAACATTGAGTGGCTACTGCCAACACACTGTCAATGACACTGACTCTACTCCAGCCACTTTAATCATGGGAATTGATGGGAAATGATGTAAATATATCACTAGCCACTTTAAACAATGCTACCTTATAAAATGTTACTTACCCTACATTATTCATCTCATATGCATACGTAGATACTGTACTCTATATCATCGACTGCATCCTTATGTAATACATGTATCACTAGCCACTTTAACTACGCCACTTGGTTTACATACTCATCTCATATGTATATACTGTACTCGATATCATCTACTGCATCTTGCCTATGCTGCTCTGTACCATCACTCATTCATATATCCTTATGTACATATTCTTTATCCCCTTACACTGTGTATGAGACAGTTTTTTTGGAATTGTTAGTTAGATTACTTGTTCGTTATTACTGCATTGTCGGAACTAGAAGCACAAGCATTTCGCTACACTCGCATTAACATCTGCTAACCATGTGTATGTGACAAATAAAATTTGATTTGATTTGATATTGAGCAGGGCTGGAGGCTCTACAGTGAAATAAGACAATAATCACTAACCAAAACAGCAGTCAACAAGACATATTGACATTAGTCTCAAACTGAACAGGACATCTGTAGGCCTAGTCCGCGCCCACAGATACTGAATTTCTTGGACAAATAACAAATGACTTTACCGAAGAAGCTTTTGATTCGCCTTCTGAAGTGCCACCGTACAGAGCACAGCCATTGGTTAGGCAGAATAAAACGCTTTATGATTGAGCCTATCCATTGCGGTGTGCAGTTTACACCCCAGCAGCGCAAAAACTTGGGAAGGAAGTACATTTTCTTCCAAATATAACTTTGCCCTGTGCTTCTCCGAGCAAGCTCTTCGAATAGCCTAGACCTAGGCCTATAGCCTATAGTACAGGCCAGGGATATTCAACTCTTACACAACAAGGTCCAAAGCCTGCTGGTTTTCTGTTCTACCTGATAATTAATTGCACCCACCTGGTGTCCCAGGTCTAAATCAGTCCCTGATTCGAGGGGAACAATTAAAAAATGCCGTGGAACTGGCTTCGAGGTCTAGAGTTGAGTTTGAGGGGTATAAGTTATGGGTAATTTGATTGAGGCCACACTAGGTGCACTTGATATTGGGCACCCAGCAGAGAATCGGGGATGAGGGGCAGCATCGGGCACACATCGAGATACAATTTAGCAATAAGGCACAAGGGGGTGTGGTACATGGCTATATACCACAAACTCCACAGGTGCCTTATCACTATTATAAACTGGATTCCAATTGAATTAAAACAGTACAAAGAATTGTTTTATCATACCAGGGCTGAAACCACCCAGTTTATTATAAGAAACTAATTCTCAAACACAGAGAAATATGACATTTAATCGATTACAAATTACATGACCCTCCCCTGGACTAAATAAAGAAAAAAATACTAAACCCTCCCCTTGACCGAAATAGAAAAATTATTATCCTCCCCCATTTTCCTCCGGGACAATTGTGTAAATTTCGACCACTCCCTAACACGAATACAACTTCCAAATGTGCAGACTGCCCCAACCTAGATTGCTTGAGAAAATATTTTTCATATATAACAATATTTAAATGAGCTCTCAATGCATTTCAATGTGGGAAATGGTAAAACATTTTTTGACTTGAATGGTAAAAAAACAAAGAAATTCTAGACTTATCTCTTCTTTCACCATTTAAGATATCAACGCCAAGTTAATGTTCAGACTGACCCAACTTAGATTGCTTGCATTCAGATTTGTTATACTATTTATACTTTTTAAAATATAAGCATTGAAATGTTGCATATATTAACATGGGTTTGAATTCGAACCACAGCAATACAGTGGTAGCTATCTAAAATGGACCTGCTCCTTGGCCAATTAAGCTATAATACCAATTTTTAAACATTCAGGCTATCCTAACTTCAAATTCTTTAAGATCTTAATCAACTGTAACTGTACACATTTGCAGAAGTTTGCATAAATTAACTCACCAAAAGTAACTCTTGAACCATTTAAGCTAGAGACACCAAACCAACTTTCTCACATTCAGTCTATGCTAACTTCGATATCTTAAAAAACTTTAATCAACTATAACTATATAAATGAGCATAAAACAGCATAAAATAACCCACCAACAGTAACTATTGAACTGTTCAAGCTGTTCTTCTCTTCCCACCCCCTTTTTAAAGAGACTTAAGGGAAGATACAAAGCAGGAACTGCTGCTTCTCCACACTGCGGCTTGTGTGTGTGTGTGTGTGTGTGTGTGTGTGTGTGTGTGTGTGTGTGTGTGTGTGTGTGTGTGTGTGTGTGTGTGTGTGTGTGTGTGTGTGTGTGTGTGTGTGTGTGTGTGTGTGTGTGTGTGTGTGTGGACACTGAGGCGGTGACATAAAAGGGACGGTACATGCCTTTTGAGGCTGGACGCAGATGATCTTCTGATTAAAGGGGAGGTGTAAAGGAGACAGATGAGCTGCAGGCAAGAGAACAATCGGAACCAGAACCGACTGCAACTGTCAGCAGGCATTCCACCAGTTACTACACAGCACAGCACATGAAAGAGCACTGATCTTAAAATATGTGGCAGGCAGAAAACACATTCTCAAAATACAAACGCAGACAAATTCATACTCTCCCAAACATGTTTTGATCAGAAGTGTGATGCAGAGACATATTGGTATTCAGAGTTATATGCCTGTGAACAGAGCTCAGAGCTCTAAGTTGTTAGGGATCCCCTTTGTGGGGTGAGAGTGTGAGGGAGACGTTTATTGAAATGGATGAGAAAGGGAAACAAAGTGTCTGGGCTGACTGTGATGGCCGGGTCTATTCTGCCCCACTGCTGTGGTTCTCAAAGCCCTTTAAACAGCACTACATCTTTCTATGCTTCTCTTTTCAGCATGCCCACGACTCTCTGCAGCCGCGCTCTCTCTCTACTCTGTCTCTGCCAAGCATCAAGCCAGTCTGCCAGTCCGCTGCAGGCCAGTGTGCTGAGGGTCTTGCCACGTTAAAGCTGGACCGAACCAGCTAGGAAAGGAATGCCTCCCAGTGTTAGACCAATCTGATGATTTATGGTATACACCTTGTACTTAGTAGAAGTGAGTGTTTCATAATGATTTGAGTCTATTTGAGTGACAGGGATATGGGTCCTGTGTTGAAATGAGCATCTAATTCCTTCCCTTTCTTTGCAGACTTTATTGACATAGGTTCCCTCACGGCCTATTCTGCCTCCCGGTTCCCAGGAGACCAGGGTAGAACTATAACATTACCACCTCCCCGAGTGCACTGCCTTGTACTAACACTGGCAGTTTCACACTTTCCAAAGACCTCCATTTATCCCCATTTATCTTCCTGACCATGTGAGCCTGCTTAACATTTTTTTTACCCCACAGACACATACCTCTGGTAGGCCATGTGATTAGTCACAAGAGGTAATGCTCAATTTATTCAACGTTTAAGAATGCTTTGCCGGCTGTTTCTTTCCTCTTTAAAAATGCTTGGCATTCTAAAAATAGTGATGGGGAACACAGCACCTCTCACATAAGCCTCTTAACCTAATTGTTACTGATTTGGGACATCAGGCATTTTCCGGGTCACTTTAAAACTTATCTTCAAGCCAATATTTAGGGTCAGTGGTGACACTCCAGATTGTTTCAAATCTTATTAAAAGAGTACTTTCTGCATTCCCAAATAACTTTGGAAACTCCATTCAGTGTATCTGTCACTCTATTCATTGTATATTTTCACATGACCATTCCGTTATACTGTAAAAAAAAAAAAAAATCTAAAAAAAAATCAACACCCTCATACTCATAGGATTAACTCAGAATAATGTTTACGACCACACATAACAATAATTGTGTTCATAAACGTAGATATCGACTTTCTCACATCCTGATCTGTTTCACCTGTCTTCGTGCTTGTCTCCACCCCCCTCCAGGTGTCACCCATCTTCCTCATTATCCTCAGTGTCTTTATACCTGTGTTCTCTGTTTGTCTGTTGCCAGTTTGTTTTGTTCGTCAAGCCTACCAGCGTTTTCCCCTTGCTCGTGTCTTTTTCTAGTTCCTCTTTTCTAGTTTTCCCGGTTTTGACCTTTCTGCCTGCCCTGACCCTGAGCCTGCCTGCCGTTCTGTACCTTATGGACTCTGATCTGGATTACTGACCTCTGCCGGCCCTTGACCTGTCGTTTTGCCTGCCCCCTGTTCTAGTAATAAACTTGAGTTACTTCGACACTGTCTGCATCTGGGTCTTCTCCTGAAACGTGATAGACTTTGTCACTTCAGCATGCTTTTGTGGCACAGTCAATGTCACGCAGGGCTAGAAGGTTGAGGGTTTGTCGACCACCACGGACGAGCTAACTCTCCCTGCCTGTTTCCTTACACTACGATCAGAGCTGGCTGCAGACAATGATCAGCTAGGTAGAAATCAGATTTTCAACATTTTGATGCTATATTTATAATTATAAACCGGGACGTTTGAGCCCTAGATGCTGGTTGGCTGTAAGCCGTGGTATATCAGACAATATACCATGAGAAGGATGCAAATTTACTGTCATAATTACATTGGTAACATGTTCCTAATAGCAATAAGGCACCCCAGGGGTTTGTGGTATATGGCCAATATACAACGGCTAAGGGCTGTTGCATCATGCCTAAGAACAGCCCTTAGCTGTGGTGTCATAGACAACCCTGATGCTACGGCCAAAGACAGGAATAAGTACAAGAAGGCCCGCTATGACTTCTGCAGAGTCATTACAGGAATAAGGTGGAATCACATTACACAGGCTCCGACGCCCATCGCATATGGCAGGGACTACAATCCATTACAGATTACAAAGGAAAACCCAACCGTGATCTCCCCAACGATGCCTCTATACCAGACGAACTCAATGCATTTTATGCATGCTTTGACAACAACAACATTGAGCCGGGTTTGAGGGCCGTCACCGACCTAGAGGACTGGGTGATTTCACTCTCCGAGGCCGACGTGAGAAGGGTCTTTAATCAGGTCAACACGCCCAAGGGCCCCGACGATATTCCAGGGTGCGTTCTCAGAGCATGCGCCAAACAGCTGGCAGGAATATTCACTGTAATTTTCAACCTCTCCTTGTCCCAGTCTGTAATCCCCACATGTTTTAAGATGACCACAATCACCCCGTTCCTGAGAACTCTAAGGCTTGATGCCACAATGATTACCGCCCTGTAGCACTCACTTCTGTAATCATGAATGCTTTGAGAGACTGTTTAACTCCACCATCCCAGCCACCCTAGACCCACTCAATACGCATACCGCCCCAACAGATCCATAGATGACGCAATCTCAATTGCTCTCCACACTTCCCTCACCTACCTAGATAAGAGAAATACCTATGTGAGAATGCTGTTCATTGACTACAGCTCAGCATTCAACACCATTATTCCCTCCAAGCTTGTCACTAAGCTTAGGACACTGGGGTGCTCTGGAGCAGATTTTCATCAAGGATCTCTCTGTACTTTGCTCCGTTCATCTTTCCCTCAATTCTGACTAGTCTCCCAGTCCCTGCCACTGAAAAACATCCCCACAGCATAATGCTGCCACCACCATGCTTCACTGTAGGGATGGTGCCTGGTTTCCTCCAGATGTGAAACTTGGCATTCAGGCCAAAGAATTCAATCTTGGTTTCATCAGACCAGAGAATCTTGTTTCTCATGGTATGAATCTTTAGGTGCCTTTTGGCAAACTCCAAGCGGGCTGTCCTATGCCTTGTACTGAGGAGTAAGCTTTCATCTGGCCACTCTACCATAAAGGCCTGATTGGTGGAGTACCACAGAGATGGTTGTCCTTCTGGAAGGTTCTCCCATCCCCACAGAGGAACTCTGGAGCTCTGTCAGAGTGACCATCGGGTTCTCCAAGGCCCTTCTCCCCCAATTGCTCAGTTTGGCCAGACGGCCAGCTCTAGGAAGAGTCTTGGTGGATCCAAACATCTTCCATTTATGAATGATGGAGGTCACTGTGTTCTTGGGGACATTCAATGCTGCAGACATTTTTTGTTACCCATCACCAGATCTGGGCCTCCAAACAATCCTGTCTCTGATCTCTACGGACAATTCCTTCGAACTCATGGCTTGGTTTTTGCTCTGACAAGCAGGGTCAAGTTGTGTGCCTTTCCAAATCATGTCCAATCAATTGAATTTACCACAGGTGGACTCCAATCAAGTTGCAGAAACATCTCAAGGATGTTCAATGGAAACAGGATTCACCTGAACTCAATTTCGAGTCTGATAGCAAAGGGTCTGAATACTTATGTAAATAAGGTATTTCTGTTTTACATTTTTATACATTTACAAAATTTTCTAAAAACCTGTTTTTGCTTTGTCATTATGGTGTATTGTGTGAATACTGACGAGGAAAATAATACATTTAATCCGTTATAGAATACATCTGTAACATATCAAAATGTGGAAATACTGAATACTTTCCGAATGCACTGTATCCCTGCACATGTAAATATGGTATTGGAACTGACTTTATACATATTTACTGTAAATAGTATGCTGTGTATTTGTGTATTTCATATTTCTTATTCTTATTTCTCATGTGTTTTTTTTCTAGTCATACATTGTATAAGCAAAGCATACTGACTTCAGGCACTTCAACATCATGCTTTGCATTTTCAACACCACAATAAAATAGATTATGTCAATCTCAACAGAAAGTAGGCCTACATCCCTCCCTACCTTGTAGGCCTAACCAGTATCAAAAGCTTAACTTGACAATCTTTGAATGTCACTACATTTCATGGTGTTTTGTAACAGATGTCTCTTTCCATTCATCAAATGATCGCTGCAGAGTTTATGTTTTGGACTAATTTGGACTAGTAGCCTACAGGAGATATTTGCAGTAGACTAACTAGTTTAAAACACTGGGACTTTTTGTGTTTACACCACACATAAAAGGTGAAAGATTGTCTAAGTTAAATGACAAATATTTAGGCTAGGTGTGCGACCAATAGCAGCTCGGATGGGAGATGAGGCAGAGCGTGTGTTAAGCTTTCCTGAATAACTGGGCCTGCTTGGAACATATGTGGCCACATTATTATAGGAGGACTTGTCGAGAATGATGATGCGCAACAGACAGCGCATCTCAGTCTCAGAACTTCAAATACAGCCAGACTGTACCTTTCTAGACCTTATAAACTGTCAAAAGTAGACCAGTAACTGATCCAAATGGAACTAAATATACAAATCACAGGGCTTCTGAGCCATTATTCAATTCACATTTTCACGGCAGTTCACAGCCTAGAGCAGAATTTTGTACTCACTTGAAAACAATAATGCAATTATTTATCGCATGGTGGTGTTGTAGGCTAGTCTAGGTAGGATCATTGTATTGTCCATAAACAAGATCAATAGGGGATCTTTTAGAGCAGCCTTCGCTGTTCCTTCACGCGCAATGGCACATCTGGCCTCTCTGCTTTCATAGAAAATTGGTGGAGCTTTGAATAATTGTATGTGAATTATCATGCTAGATTAGCCTATTGCAGATCTGGACAAACTATCCATGGAACATTTAATGTTATGCTGAACAGTGGATAGAGGGCAGGATAGACAGTTACAATGGTAGAATAGTGACCTGTGTTATAGTTAGCTGGTGGAACAGCGTAGTGCAAAAGACATATGAAAGCAGTTGACAAAGTTTGACTAGGATGGAAGAAATTATATAGTAATAAAAAAAAGGTGAATGTAAACCAGGGACAAATGCACTAGTCTCTCCTGTGTCCAATAAAAAAACCACTCAACCCTCCCCAATCCTCCCCTATTTTGGACCATCCCCACACCCAGTACATTTTGAACTGTCCCTTACAGGTCCCTCTTGCAGTGGAAGCATCCAGATCTTATCCTGTTGGTTATAAGTATTGTAATAAATTCAATGAATGTTAAAGATGCCCATGTGTTTTGCAGCAAAGCAAAAGTGTTTTTACTTTGAGAGGAATTGCCTCCCTGAGTTTTATGAGGTTTGGTGTTATTGGAAAGATTTTCACCCCGAAAATATCGCACAGCTCCCTTGTAGCTATTTCTAGTGGGGGTAGTTCCTCAAGTGGCACATTACTGTTACAACTATTTTGAATAAAGTGTGTAAGTGCCACCAAGGCGGCATGAGGGCTCCCTTCGGCCTGTCACTGGATAATCTAGCACGCATAAACACACCACATTTTTAAATCAAGTCCTCTAACGTTTCTGATGATTCCGTGGAGGGTTTGTATGCATCTGAACTCAATTGTTACATGCCCTTGCAGAGGCCAAAGAATGTGGCGCTGAGCAAAATAAAAATATAAAGATAATATTAGTAGCACTAAGCCTAGGGCCCGGGCCGAGACTGGGCCATGTGGTGTGGAGATGGGATCTGAGGTACTGGGGTTTTTGATGATGAACCCCTCCATTTTTTATCAGCCCATACACTCAATGGCATCTCATGATTCTGACAGATGCCACCAGAAGGGAGTCAGTGCTTTGTCTGGGAGATGTTGAACAAATAAAACCAGAAGCTTCCAGTGTCTTCAGACTGTGGTATTACCCGGTTGATCACCGTGGTCAACACACCTCTCTACGGGTTCCTTTGAAGAACGAGCGAAACCTTCCCTGCTGAAAAGCCAATCAGTTAAACGCATGAAGACCACCAACCGCAGCAGCACCTGAGGCAGTTGGCCTTTTCCTCCCTCTCCGCCTCGGAATGGTGGTTCTGAGGTATGAGCAGCACATGGAGCAGCCTTTGCAGAGGTCAACGGGTTGCCATGCTGCTTCGCCCAGCGAGCGAGCCACATTGAACCACTCAACCAGCCTTTTTATTCCCCACCATGTGAACGAGCCAAAGCCCAGGCCTAAGAGCAGCAGTGCACAGCTATATCTTCCATTCCACCAGGACCACATGGATTTGATAGCATTTATTGGCTACCTCTGGCATATGGGTTTCGCCAGTGCTGCAGTGCTCTCCAGTTTCTCCAGCAAACGGCTTATCATTGTGCCGCATCGCCGCACGCTGTACAAACAGCAGCTGGCAGCCAAACCACAGAGGGCCCTCGGAAATTAAATGCTTATTTGAATCAAAAAGAATGGAAATGTTATGCTTTATAGTTAAAATCATCAGAGAAACAATGTCAGTGTAACAAATCTGCATGGATTCGGTACGGCAGCTGTAGAGGGACTGACAAAGAGGCCACCCAAGGCCAGTTCACAACACATGACAAGAAAGCGTAAGGAAGGATCACTCTTTGAGACTAGTCTCAATGCAAATAACTGCTCAACTTGGGAATGCCTGTCATTGTCATTTGAGTGTGTGTGTATGTGGTGTGTGTCTTCGTAACACTGGCCATAGCAACCTGACCCCCTTATCCCCACTCAAAAGTAGCACAAATTTCTAGCAGTTTGCATCAGATATTGGGGGAAAGAGAATTGTCAGAATTAGTTGCAGAACTTATTTAGTATATGGTACAAAATAAATAAAGATGACAATAACACATCATTGTTGAAGTCCATTGTATGGTGAAAAACGTAAGCATTTCACTCAAATCAAACCAAAACAAATGTATGAGTCACATGCACAGGGTAGCAAATGTAATTGCAGGGTACAGTAACATTTTTATGCTCCAAGTTCCAACAATGCAGGTCAAAGAGAAGTCAGTGAAACAATAATACAAATAATAATACAAAGTAAAATTATAGAGTAGGAAAAAGTGGTAAAATGTCAATAGGGGGAGAAGGAGTGGAGGGAGGGGCAGGGAGTCTAGTGGTGTAACGGCAGATTTCCTCCTCTTTGTCTGAAGAGGTGTAGCAGGGATCGGACCAAAACGCAGCGTGGTAAGTGTCCATATAGTTTATTTAACCAAACCGAAACAGTACCGTGTGGTGACAAACACAGACATGGAAACAAACACCCACAAACCAACATTGAAACCCAGGCTACCTAAGTATGATTCTCAATCAGAGACAACTAACGACACCTGCCTCTGATTGAGAACCATACTAGGCCGAAACAGAAACCAAACATAGAAACACAAAGCATAGACTGCCCACCCCAACTCACGCCATGACCATATTATATATTATATAAAGACAAAACAAAGGAAAATAAAGGTCAGAACAGGGCAAAGGTGCGGACTCCAACCGCAAAACCTGAACCTATAGGGGAGGGTCTGGGTGGGCGTCTGTCCGCGGTGGCGGTTCTGGCGCGGGACGTGGACCCCACTTCACCAAAGTTCTGGTGCGCCTCTTCGCCCGCCTCTGTGGCCTCTTTAAAGCGGCGACGCTCGCCACCGACCTTGGACTGGGAACCGTAGACATGGGTCCCGAATGGACGGGGGATTCCGGGCAGCACCGGAAAGGTGGGAAACTCCAGCAGCGCTGGAGTGAAGGACACCTCCGGCAGCGCCGGACAGGCGGGAGACTCCGGGAGCTCCGGAGTGAAGGGCGATTCTGGCATCGCCTGGCTGACTGATGGCTCTGGCAGATCCTGGCTGGCTGGCGGCTCTGGCAGCTCCTGGCTGGCTGGCAGCTCTGGCAGCTCCTGGCTGGCTGGCGGCTCTGGCAGCTCCTGGCTGGCTGCCGGCTCTGGCAGCTCCCGGCTGGCTGGCGGCTCTGGCAGCTGCTGGCTGGCTGGCGGCTCTGGCATCTCCTGGCTGGCTGACGGCTCTGGCAGCTCCTGGCTGCCAGACGGGAGACTCTGGCAGCTCAGGACAGACGGGAGACTCTGGCAGCTCTGGACAGATGGGAGACTCTGGCAGCTCTGGACAGACGGGAGACTCTGGCAGCTCTGGACAGACGGGAGACTCTGGCAGCTCTGGACAGACGGGAGACTCTGGCAGCTCTGGACAGATGGGAGACTCTGGCAGCTCTGGACAGACGGGAGACTCTGGCAGCTCTGGACAGATGGGAGACTCTAGCAGCTCTGGACAGACGGGAGACTCTGGCAGCTCTGGACAGATGGGAGACTCTGGCAGCGCTGGACAGACGGGAGACTCTGGCAACGCTGGACAGACGGGAGACTCTGGCAGCGCTGGAGAGGAGGAAGGCTCTGGCAGCTCTGGACAGACGGGAGACTCTGGCAGCTCTGGACAGACGGGAGACTCTGGCAGCTCTGGACAGACGGGAGACTCTGGCAGCTCTGGACAGACGGGAGACTCTGGCAGCACTGGACAGACGGGAGACTCTGGCAGCTCTGGACAGACGGAGTCTCTGGCAGCGCTGGACAGACGGGAGACTCTGGCAGCGCTGGAGAGGAGGAAGGCTCTGGCAGGGCTGGACAGGCGGGAGACCCTGTAGGCAGAAGACGGAGAGACAGCCTGGTGCGGGGGGCTGCCACCGGAGGGCTGGTGAGTGGAGGTGGCACTGGACAGACCGGACCGTGCAGGCGCACTGAAGCTCTTGAGCACCGAGCCTGCCCAACCTTACTTGGCTGAATGCTCCCCGTAGCCCGACCAGTGCGGCGAGGTGGAATAGGCCGCATTGGGCTGTGCTGGCGAACCGGGGACACCATGCGTAAGGCTGGTGCCATGTACGCCGGCCCAAGGAGACGCACTGGAGACCAGATGCGTAGAGCCAGCTTCATGGCACCTGGCTCGATGCTCACTCTAGCCCGGCCGATACGAGGAGCTGGAATGTACCGCACCGGGCTATGCACCCGCACCAGGGACACCGTGCGCTCCACAGCATAACACGGTGCCTGCCAGGTCTCTCTCGCTCTCCGGTAAGCACAGGAAGTTGGCGCAGGTCTCCTACCTTGCTTCGCCACACTCCCTGTGTACACTCCCTGTGTGCCCCCCCCAATACATTTTTGGGGCTGACTCTCGGGCTTCCAACCGCGCTGCCGTGCTGCCGTGCTGCCTCCTCATACCAGCACCTCTCTGCCTTCGCTGCCTCCAGCTCTGTTTTGGGGTGGTCATATTCCCCTGGCTGTGCCCAGGGTCCTCTCCCGTCTAGGATCTCCTCCCATGTCCAGGAGTCTTGTGATGCTGGCCGCTGCTGCTGCTGCTGCTGCCTGCAGGGATCGGACCAAAACGCAGCGTGGTAAGTGTCCATATCGTTTATTATAAAACATAAACTGAACACTAAGAAATACAAAACAAATGTGAACATGAACGAAAACCAAACCGAAACTGTACCGTGTGGTGACAAACACAGACACGGAAACAAACACCCACAAAACAACAGTGAAAGGCTACCTAAGTATGATTCTCAATCAGAGAGAACCATACTAGGCCGAAACAGAAACCAAACATAGAAACACAAAACATAGACTGCCCACCCCAACTGACTGCCCTGACCATAGTAAATAAAGACAAAACAAAGGAAAATAAAGGTCAGAACGTGACAAGTGGTGGCTTTTCAGCAGCCTGATGGTCTGGGGGCAGAAGCTATTGGCCAGTCTGTCAGTTATTCTGGCCAGTCTCATTTCAAGGAATAATGCTATCCTTGTCAGTTTAAAGATACTGAGATAGTGTCAGTTAAAGATACTGAGATAGTGCTCACATTGAAGAATCAAAGTGCTGCTCTGCAAAGCTGCAACGTTCAGGGCTTTGGATTTATCGCCGTCCAGCCCTCTCGCTCCAGCCCTCACTTGACCCACATAGTGTCACGAAGTTCAGCCATGGCTGGAATCATGTCGGAAACTTGTATTTTTGTTCCCAATATGAATTTTCCATCCCATTCCATTTAGAATGTGTTATTATTATTATTATTTCATTCTTCTCTGTAAAAATGTGAACCATCTGCTGCAGGAGCCCAGGGGAATAGCAGAGCGTGTTGCAGTGCTCTCAGTGTGGATTGATGCCCTGAGACTCCTACAGCTACAATATAACCCAGGCCTTCATCTACAATACCCCTCTATCTGGCTAATCATGTGGAATGCTTTGGTTATAAATGCCATGTTTTCCAGGGCATAGCCTGACTACGTGCAAGTAGTGGCCATTCTCTCTGTGTGACCACATACCACCACAATGATGCCCTCAATCAAGAACGATCAACTATCTTCGAGTTTTGGAGATTCACAGGAAACTAGGCATGAGAGACTTCCTCCTGTTGATATAGCATATATTCCCATTGAGGAATATTTGAAAGGAGGCATTCAAGTGCACTGATATGCTTCCCTTCTTAGGGTAAAATAGTACAATGAGGCCTAGCATTGCAAATTCCACTACATAAACAATAACGTCATTAATTAGCCAAATTGTGGGACTTCCGGCGCCGACAGAGATGGCCGCCTAGCTTTGCGTTCCTAGGAAACTATGCAGTTTTTTTTGTTTTTTTACATGTTATTTCTTACATTAGTACCCCAGGTCATCTTAGGTTTCATTACATACAGTCGAGAAGAACTACTGAATATAAGATCAGCGTCAACTCACCATCAGTACGACCAAGAATATGTTTTTCGCGACGCGGATCCTGTGTTCTGCCTTACAAACAGGACAACGGAGTGGATTCCATGCAGCGACCCAAAAACGACTCCGAAAAGAGGGAAACGAGGCGGTCTTCTGGTCAGACTCCGGAGACGGGCACACCGTGCACCACTCCCTAGCATTCTTCTTGCCAATATCCAGTCTCTTGACAACAAGGTTGATGAAATCCGAGCAAGGGTAGCATTCCAGAGGGACATCAGAGACTGTAACGTTCTCTGCTTCACGGAAACATGGCTCACTGGAGAGACGCTATCCGAGGCGGTGCAGCCAACGGGTTTCTCCACGCATCGCGCCGACAGAAACAAACATCTTTCTGGTAAGAAGAGGGGCGGGGGCGTATGCCTTATGACTAACGTGACATGGTGTGATGAAAGAAACATACAGGAACTCAAATCCTTCTGTTCACCTGATTTAGAATTCCTCACAATCAAATGTAGACCGCATTATCTACCAAGAGAATTCTCTTCGATCATAATCACAGCCGTATATATCCCCCCCAAGCAGACACATCGATGGCTCTGAACGAACTTTATTTAACTCTCTGCAAACTGGAAACGATTTATCCGGAGGCTGCATTCATTGTAGCTGGGGATTTTAACAAGGCTAATCTGAAAACAAGACTCCCTAAATTTTATCAGCATATCGATTGCGCAACCAGGGGTGGAAAGACCTTGGATCATTGTTACTCTAACTTCCGCGACGCATATAAGGCCCTGCCCCGCCCCCCTTTCGGAAAAGCTGACCATGACTCCATTTTGTTGATCCCTGCCTACAGACAGAAACTAAAACAAGAAGCTCCCACGCTGAGGTCTGTCCAACGCTGGTCCGACCAAGCTGACTCCACACTCCAAGACTGCTTCCATCACGTGGACTGGGAGATGTTTCGTATTGCGTCAGATAGCAATATTGACGAATACGCTGATTCGGTGTGCGAGTTCATTAGAACGTGCGTTGAAGATGTCGTTCCCATAGCAACGATTAAAACATTCCCTAACCAGAAACCGTGGATTGATGGCAGCATTCGTGTGAAACTGAAAGCGCGAACCACTGCTTTTAATCAGGACAAGGTGTCTGGTAACATGACTGAATACAAACAGTGCAGCTACTCCCTCCACAAGGCTTTCAAACAAGCTAAGCGTCAGTACAGAGACAAAGTAGAATCTCAATTCAACGGCTCAGACACAAGAGGCATGTGGCAGGGTCTACAGTCAATCACGGACTACAGGAAGAAATCCAGCCCAGTCACGGACCAGGATGTCTTGCTCCCAGCAGACTAAATAACTTTTTTGCCCGCTTTGAGGACAATACAGTGCCACTGACAATACAGTGCCACTGACAATGCCACTGACAATACAGTGCCACTGCAATGAAAACATGCGGTCTCTCCTTCACTGCAGCCGAGGTGAGTAAGACATTTAAACGTGTTAACCCTCGCAAGGCTGCAGGCCCAGACGGCATCCCCAGCCGCGCCCTCAGAGCATGCGCAGACCAGCTGGCCGGTGTGTTTACGGACATATTCAATCAATCCCTATACCAGTCTGCTGTTCCCACATGCTTCAAGAGGGCCACCATTGTTCCTGTTCTCAAGAAAGCTAAGGTAACTGAGCTAAACGACTACCGCCCCGTAGCACTCACATCCGTCATCATGAAGTGCTTTGCGAGACTAGTCAAGGACCATATCACCTCCACCCTACCTGACACCCTAGACCCACTCCAATTTGCTTACCGCCCAAATAGGTCCACAGACGATGCAATCTCAACCACACTGCACACTGCCCTAACCCATCTGGACAAGAGGAATACCTATGTGAGAATGCTGTTCATCGACTACAGCTCGGCATTCAACACCATAGTACCCTCCAAGCTCGTCATCAAGCTCGAGACCCTGGGTCTCGACCCCGCCCTGTGCAACTGGGTACTGGACTTCCTGACGGGCCGCCCCCAGGTGGTGAGGGTAGGCAACAACATCTCCTCCCCGCTGATCCTCAACACTGGGGCCCCACAAGGGTGCGTTCTGAGCCCTCTCCTGTACTCCCTGTTCACCCACGACTGCGTGGCCACGCACGCCTCCAACTCAATCATCAAGTTTGCGGACGACGCAACAGTGGTAGGCTTGATTACCAACAACGACGAGACGGCCTACAGGGAGGAGGTGAGGGCCCTCGGAGTGTGGTGTCAGGAAAATAACCTCACACTCAACGTCAACAAAACTAAGGAGATGATTGTGGACTTCAGGAAACAGCAGAGGGAACACCCCCTATCCACATCGATGGAACAGTAGTGGAGAGGGTAGCAAGTTTTAAGTTCCTCAGCATACACATCACAGACAAACTGAATTGGTCCACTCACACAGACAGCATCGTGAAGAAGGCGCAGCAGCGCCTCTTCAACCTCAGGAGGCTGAAGAAATTCGGCTTGTCACCAAAAGCACTCACAAACTTCTACAGATGCACAATCGAGAGCATCCTGGCGGGCTGTATCACCGCCTGGTACGGCAACTGCTCCGCCCTCAACCGTAAGGCTCTCCAGAGGGTAGTGAGGTCTGCACAACGCATCACCGGGGACAAACTACCTGCCCTCCAGGACACCTACACCACCCGATGTTACAGGAAGGCCATAAAGATCATCAAGGACATCAACCACCCGAGCCACTGCCTGTTCACCCTGCTATCATCCAGAAGGCGAGGTCAGTACAGGTGCATCAAAGCTGGAACCGAGAGACTGAAAAACAGCTTCTATCTCAAGGCCATCAGACTGTTAAACAGCCACCACTAACATTGAGTGGCTGCTGCCAACACACTGACAATGACACTGACTCAACTCCAGCCACTTTAATAATGGGAATTGATGGGAAATGATGTAAATATATAAACAATGCTACCTTATATAATGTTACTTACCCTACATTATTCATCTCATATGCATACGTATATACTGTACTCTATATCATTGACTGCATCCTTATGTAATACATGTATCACTAGCCACTTTAACTATGCCACTTTGTTTACATACTCATCTCATATGTATATACTGTACTCGATATCAGCTACTGTATCTTGCCTATGCTGCTCTGTACCATCACTCATTCATATATCCTTATGTACATATTCTTTATCCCCTTACACTGTGTATAAGACAGTAGTTTTGGAATTGTTAGTTAGATTACTTGTTGGTTATTACTGCATTGTCGGAACTAGAAGCACAAGCATTTCGCTACACTCGCATTAACATCTGCTAACCATGTGTATGTGACAAATAAAATTTGATTTGATTTGATGACTCACTCACTCTGCCACTGTGGTACGTTGGTAAACCATTCCTTGACAGGTACTGTATCTATTCTACAAAAGACACATCACACTTCCCAAAGCTTCTCATGTAAACCTCAGTTATCATCTGTATTCCTTGGGGATACACATTCTATCTGCACTTCGACAAAAAAAGGTGCTTTCTAGAACCTAAAAGGGTTCTTTGGCTGTCCCCATAGGAAACCCCTTTGAAGAACTATTTTGGGTTCCAGATAGAACCCTTTCCACAGAGGGCTCTACATGGAACCCAAAATGGTTCTACCTGGAACCAAAAAGGGTTCTACCTGGAACCCAAAAGGGTTCTACCTGGAACCCAAAATAGTTCTAGCTAGAACCAAAAAGGGGTTTTCAAAGAAGAACCGTTTTGAAACACTGTTTTCTAAGAGTGTGGGACTGCCAAGGTAAGCCAAGGTGTTATTGCCAGCTGTTGGGAAAATCAGAAATGCCTGGAAAGACTTCATACAGAGTGTTGTTGTCAGATATTCGTGTAAGTAACCGGATATCTTGCACCACAATTTCTCGAAAATGACTAAACGATTTGAGAAAACATGGACTCAATGACCTTTATCATTGAATACACTTGCCACTTGCCAGCTTGGTAAGGATTATCAGTTGATCTTTAACACAAGGCACCAGCACTGACATAACATTAGAGATCATCTGGTTGTTAATCCTGTTTATCATTTGTTCATTTTATTTGCTTGCCCTAAATCCATTGAAGCATCTGAATGTCTTTGTGAAGGTTGGCCAGTGGCAGCTCTCCATTTGATCCTGTGTGATCTGAGACAACCCACACTGTCAGGGATATGGATCTCGGCATTGTGTGTCAAAGGGCAGGCCACACAATCCTAATCCTCCATGGTTACAACCTCATCCACATGTGCTGTGGTGTTGTCATTCACCAGCAGTGTACTTTCAGTCAGGCAAGTCACAATACTGACCGATACACACAGAAAAACAAGGCAAGACACATGAACTCCCTTGGCTGAAGGGGACGGGCTTTGCATCAGTTGAATTCATATCACTTCAATGAATCATAACAGGCTATGTTCAGTTGTATGACTGCCATGTTAACTCAGACCAGGTGCAGCTGGTGTTATTGTGATGGGAAAATTAAAGAAGGTGATACTCGCAATTTGCAGGCGCCGTTATTCTGTTCATCAAATGGGGAATAGTTCAAAGAGGAGTGACACAGGGGTGTGCTTCTACCATTTACATTGAGTTGATTCGATTACAACCTGGGTGTGTTTTCCTGCCTATTATTTTAATTAGCAAAGTGCAAAGAAATTGTAATTTGATTTTCGTGATTTTCTGCTTGCATTTGGTTAAAAGTACAGTGAATTCATTCATACTTGGAGAACTTGTTAGCAGCTCCTGTGTGTATAATTTTTTATCTCAGAGATCATTTTCAACTGAATATACGGGTAACCACGTTAAATCTTATTTAGTGGATAGTCATTTACTCTGTGTTATTCTGAAATGTATCATGTATTTCATGTACACTGTGTTTGTTTGAGTGTTAATTATTTTGTGACTAATAAATCCTATTAGTTGAATTGAGTAAATGCATTCCTCGTTTTACAGAGTCATTCTTTGATTGACTTTACATTCATAATTTAGTACGAATTATACAAAAATGTAGTATAATTGGTGAATATTTATTGGTGAATATTATTTAGACTTAACATAGCTTGGGTTCCAACTTGGCAGCCATAGTCTACTTGACTGAATAAATTAATGCTAGAACATTGATCACTAGGATTAGCTATTTGTATCTATTCTCTCAATAATTGCATAACAGTGCAAGAGAGACACATGTTCATTCTAGTCCTACTGAGGAGTGATGCAAGGCTCACTACCTTCACTAGATCCTCCAGAGACGTACAGAGCCTGTTGCCTTTATTCACATAATAATGAAGTCAGATTGATAAATGTAGTTTATTATTATAATCCAAATTATTTAAATTCATCTACATTATGAGATACGGTCCCGTTTTTAAGCAGATTCAGTGTGACTTCATAGACTTAAGCATTCATAAAGCCTTCATAGAGTATTAATAATGTACTGTAAAGCCTGTATAAGAATGACACGTCACATTTCTAAAGGTTATGTTTGTACCATTCTTTATTCATGGCTGTGTTCTTAGGCAAAATTGTTAGTGAGCATACTCCCTTGGCTGAGAAGCAACCCAACACATGAATGGTCTCAGGATGCTTTACTGTTGGCATGACACAGGACTGATGGTAAGCGCTCACCTTGTCTTCTCCAGAAAAGCTTTTTTCCGGATGCCCCAAACAATCGGAAAGGGGACTCATCAGAGAAAATGACTTTATCCCAGTCCTCAGCAGTCCAATCCCTGTACCTTTTGCTGAAATGCAGTGGAAATGTTTTTGGGGATTCAGTTAATTTGCATGGCAAAGAGGGACTTTGCAATTAATTGCAATTCATCTGATCACTCTTCATAACATTCTGGAGTATATGCAAACTGAGGCAGCAGACTTTGTGAAAATTAATATTTGTGTCATTCTCTAAACTTTTGACCACAACTGTAGATCTTGTGACTTTAACCCTAGTGTTCAGTTAGGACTATGGTTCAACAGTTCAATCAAGTACTAATATGTTTGATCTGCAGTCCACCTCTCTACACGCTACTTCTCATGTTGAAAGTATTGAGTTCTCCCCTGTCTTTGTGTTGAGAGAGTGTCACAGAGCAGGACCCTTCAGTATAAGCCTATATACTTTCTCAGAGAAAGCTAAGGGACATTCTACAGTATGTGGAAACCCTGAAGAGATGGTAGAGAGGGGACATGGTACCAGCTGGTGCCACACTCTCAAATGATGTACGGTCTAGACATAACGCAACATCAAAGCAGTGGTTAGAGTTTAAATATTTGTACAGCAGACATCTGAAACTCAATCAAGCCTTCATCATTTCATGCTTGGCATAGATATTGCATCAACGGGAGACGGGATGTGGCACCTCATTTCTCTACACTCTCCCCCCTAGTTAATGGGGCTCGACGTTTGATTGTGGAATGATTACACACAGATGGCAATTAAGTGAAACACGGACGATCTGAGGAAGAGAAAGATACTGTGATAGTAGTTGTGTTGCATCCAGAAATGGAGTGCAGAAACTCCTCTCATCAGATGGACTGCAGCTACCTGCAAACACTAAGGCTAGCAAGGCTCTAGCTGCGTCACATGGAGTTCAAATAGGGATTCTACTGCACATGGAACACCCACATGTGTTTGTTGTGATCAGTAGCTAAATGGCTGTGTGAATGTCCCCTCTGTAGCCATGGTGTACTGAACCATCTGTGCCAATTTACACCCAGTTTTTTAGAAGGAGGGTCAAAGTGCAGGTTTGAGCTCTATCCCTCTTTATCCCTTGTCCACAGAGGCTTTAGTCCCATCACACACGCTGATGGCTTTCTAGCATCCAGCCAAAACAGCCAGGCAAAGCCGCGCTGCCCAGCAGCCTCGAGGTACCTTCCTGCATGTTGAGAGAGAGCCTCCAACGGAGAGTCAGAAGAAATAGTGCATTTCTTCAGTGGTGAATGGCCATGCTTAGCAACAGCTTTGTCCCCCCACAAAATTATATCACTGAGGAACTTTTCATGAATTTAACATGCGGAACACAAGGTGCTGGAAATGTCCTGACATTATTTACGGATTCTGTGTTATATAACAGTCAACAAAGAGACCCTATAATGAAGTTGAATACCTGCCAGTTCGCGATCGGAAAAACAACCCAGTACAGGAGCAGGGTCCCTCTGACATCATTTTGATCAGATGTTTTCCTCTCCTCATTTTCATATCAGTGAGGGATTGATCTGTCAATTGAAATAAACTCAGCAAAAAAATACCCTGTCTTTCAAAGATAATTCCTAAAAATCCCTCCAGCATGACAATGCCACCAGCCATACTGCTTGTTCTATGCGTGATTTCCTGCAAGACAGGAATGTCAGTGTTCTGCCATGGCCAGCGAAGAGCCTGGATCTCAGGGTGAGGACTAGGGCCCCCTGAAATCTCACAGCAAGAACTGGCAAATCTGGTGCAGTCCATGAGGAGAAGATGCCCTGCAGTACTTAATGCAGCTGGTGGCCATACCACATGGTGACTGTTACTTTTGAACCCCCCTTTGTTCAGGGACACATTATTCCATTTCTGTTAGTCACATGTCTGTGGAACTTGTTCGGTTTAGGTCTCAGTTGTTGAATCTTGTTATGTTCATACAAATATTTACACGTTAAGTTTGCTGAAAATAAACACAGTTGACAGTGAGAGGACGTTTCTATTTTTGCTGAATTTAGATGTACCATAGTGTGCTGACCTCACAGTCACTGACTGCTCACTAGCTCTGGTATGCTCATCACACTGTTGATCCAACAGCTGGAGAAGTACAAATAAGATAGAAAGATTACTGTCGCTCCCTCTGTGCTACGTTCTAAAGGGTCAGGGTCTGACCACGCTGAGTTTACACATGCAACACGTGCTATAGCCACAAAAGAATAACAGAGATACAAGCACAAATACAAAGTAATTTCCATTACTTTATGCCCTGAAATCTGCAAAAATGTCTCTCACGTTGCATGAATTCTTTGGTGCCTTTGGTCATCAGTGGGGGGCTCTGGTGCACAGACATTGTATACTTTAGAGTATGTCGTTTGTATTTATTTGCCAGAGTACGGTAGCTTTGATTTCCATCAGGGGATTTGTTTACTTTTATTGAAGTTGTCTGGAATGCCATTGTTTGAGTCCACAGGAAATTGAAACACAGGTACGCAGAAGAATTCAAAGACCGGGACAAAGAGTTCAAAGACAGTTGGGAATGTGGAATCTTCAGGGAGATTTACTGACATACTGGTGTCAATCTAGGTTTTGACCATTTTGAAGATGAATCAAATAACAGTCACTTTTGCCTGTCATGACCCATGATGATTGTAATAATTCACAATTATGTACTGTCTTACTGACTATTGCCTGAACATGGAAGTTTGTTGTGCCAATGGTGAGGTCAGCGCAAGGATCCCTGGACAGTTGCCAATGTAGTTGAGAAACATGTCAGATCTAAATGTTAGCATCTTAAGATCATAAACATCCTCTAACAAAGACTCAAGTCATGGCGAAAGGTAAATGTTTAAAGGTCTAACTTAATCAAGAATACATTGTACATTTATTTTATTTGTATTTAATCATTATTTTATCATGGAGTCAAAGTACATCATTGTGAAAGATTACGATCATCAAGCTATTTTTGTGCCCCGAATGACAAAAATGACAGAAAATATACACATCAAAATATATATGCAGAAAAGGGGTAGAAAAAAGAAAAAAAGAGGGCCAACCAAATTTCTGGTAGAGAATGCAGTGATGAGTACTAAAATTGCCACCTGTAACAAAGTGCAGTGCGTTATGATAAACTGCTTCTAGCGGCTTTAATGAAGTGGCAGCTGCGTTCATATAGATGATGTCGCCAAAGTCTAGGAACGTCGACTGAGCAGCCTGCGTTCTATTATTTAGCGAGAGGCAGGACCTGTTTCTGTAGAAGAAGCCCATTTTTATTCTCGGCTTCTTAACTAACTCATCAATATGCTTTTTAAAAGACAGCTTCTCATCTATCCAGATGCCCAGATATTTGTAAGCACGGACACGATCAATATGGACACCATCCAAAATACATACAGTGGGGCAAAAAAAGTATTTAGTCAGCCACCAATTGTGCAAGATCTCTCACTTAAAAAGATGAGAGAGGCCTGTAATTTTCATCATAGGTGCACTTCAACTATGACAGACAAAATGAGAAAAAAAATCCAGAAAATCACATTGTAGGATATTTAATGAATTTATTTGCAAATTATGGTGGAAAATAAGTATTTGGTCAATAACAAAAGTTTATCTCAATAGTTTTTTTTATACCCTTTGTTGGCAATGACAGAGGTCAAACGTTTTCTGTAAGTCTTCACAAGTTTTTCACACACTGTTGCTGGTATTTTGGCCCATTCCTCCATGCAGATCTCCTCTAGAGCAGTGATGTTTTGGGGCTGTTGCTGGGCAAAACGGACTTTCAACTCCCTCCAAAGATTTTCTATGGGGTTGGGATCTGGAGACTGGCTAGGCCACTCCAGGACCTTGAAATGCTTCTTACGAAGCCACTCCTTCGTTGCCCGGGTGATGTGTTTGGGATCATTGTCATGCTGAAAGACCCAGCCACGTTTCATCTTCAATGTCCTTGCTGATGGAAGGAGGTTTTCACTCAAAATCTCACGATAAATGGCCCCATTCATTCTTTCCTTTACACGGATCAGTCGTCCTGGTCCCTTTGCAGAAAAACAGCCCCGAAGCATGATGTTTCTACCCCCATGCTTCACAGTAGGTATGGTGTTCTTTGGATGCAACTCTGCATTCTTTGTCCTCCAAACACGACGAGTTGAGTTTTTACCAAAAAGTTATATTTTGGTTTCATCTGACCATATGACATTCTCCCAATCTTCTTCTGGATCATCCAAATGCTCTCTAGCAAACTTCAGACGGGCCTGGACATGTACTGGCTTAAGCAGGGGGACATGTCTGGCACTGCAGGATTTCAGTCCCTGGCGGCGTAGTGTGTTACTGATGGTAGGCTTTGTTACTTTGGTTCCAGCTCTCTGCAGGTCATTCACTAGGTCCCCCCGTGTGGTTCTGGGATTTTTGCTCACCGTTCTTGTGATCATTTTGACCCCACGGGATGAGATCTTGCTTGGAGCCCCAGATCGAGGGAGATATCAGTGGTCTTGTATGTCTTCAATTTACCTAATAATTGCTCCCACAGTCGATTTCTTCAAACCAAGCTGCTTACCTATTGCAGATTCAGTCTTCCCAGCCTGGTGCAGGTCTACAATTTTGTTTCTGGTGTCCTTTGACAGCTCTTTGGTCTTGGCCATAGTGGAGTTTGGAGAGTGACTGTTTGTGGTTGTGGACAGGTGTCTTTTATACTGAAAGCAAGTTCAAACAGGTGCCATTAATACAGGTAATGAGTGTAGGACAAAGGAACCTCTTAAAGAAGAAGTTACAGGTCTGTGAGAGCCAGAAATCTTGCTTGTTTGTAGGTGACCAAATACTTATTTTCCACCATAATTTGCAAATAAATTCATTAAAAATCCTACAATGTGATTTTAAGTGGGAGAACTTGCACAATTGGTGGCTGACTAAATACTTTTTTGCCCCACTGTATGCTTAAATCATCAGACTTATTTTTATGGGCTCTAGAGAACTACATATATTTAGTTTTTACCTGCATTCAGAACTAATTTCAGGTCTTACAATGAAGGCAGACTGTAGTTCAGATAGAGCCTGGTCAACTGTGGGGGCAATAGCATACAGTACACAACAGTAACATCGGCACACAAGTGCAGGTAAAAACAATTGCGGACAAGTCGATATTGTTAATGTAAACAGTAAAAAGTACAGGACCCAGAATCGACCCCTGCAGGACACCTTTCATAATATCCAGGAAACCTGATTTTTATCACCATCAGTAGATATATCTGTACATCTGTCAAGTCATTTTTAAACCAGTTACATGCAACCTGGTCTTGGCCAACTGAGGAAAGCCTATGAATTACCAGTGAGTGATCAACAGTATCAAAAGCCTTTGACAGGTAAATGAAGAGGACAGCGCAATGTTGCCTTTTATCCATTGAGTTAACCACATCATTTATAACTAGGGATGCAGCCGTTTCTCTCAAATATAATGCCTGCCGAGATAAAATGATGATTAAAAGCTTCAATTATCCCATTCTTCTCTGTTATGATGCCAGAGTCAGACAGAGCTTGCCTATTAAATTACAGCAGAATAGGCTACCCTAAATTAAAAGTAACTTAATTTGCTCAAATGTATGTGGGTTTATTTAGCGTGCAGACTTTTGAAGCTAAATCTATTCAACCCCTCTATGGGTAAAATTCATGTCCTAATGAGTAAAACAGGAATGTGCCCACAATTTTAGATTATGGTGAGTCAGAGACTAGTCATAGTCACATATTCATACCTTGGATGACAATTAAGTCAATCTTTTATTACTCACTAATCGACTGACTAAGCAGTCAATGCTAATCAGCCTCCTCATCATGTGTTGTGTGGTTGTGAAATGAACTGACAACTGGCTCAGTGCCGCTTCCAACCCCAGAAACTCCACTCTCATTAAGTCTACCCCAGTAAATTACCTAAGTAACAAAAAAAAAGTGTGACCCCTTGTTGACTTGGTGTGTGTTTCTGTGTGGCAAAAACTCATGTGTGGTGGGCTTGAATCCCTTTGTAAAAGCAGTAAGGTTCACCCCCTCTGACCCGGCGCTTTGTAACCTGTCACTATAACATTGATAAAAGAAGGACCTCTGCTGGAAACTCTGCATTTACAGCCAACTCTGGTCCTGGATCAGGGGGAACTAACAGGATTTACAAAAGTACAGCTAAATACTGTGAAAAGAAATGTAAAACAGGTGACAGTGCTGCTTTTAGTTTTTAGATGTATTCAATGTATTATTTTTTTTATTTATGGGCTTTGTTTCTTACACAGTAGATTAAAATGTGTGCTTTCACACGCATTGGAAGGCAAGTCTGTGTTTTTGTTCTGACCTCAGCTTGTCTTCTAGTAGCAGCTAACTTAGATTTCAAAGCATATGGTATAATGTAACTGAAACCACATTGCTACTTACTAAACAAAACCTTTTGCATCTAAATCAGCACCCATTAACTGATATGAATGAGCCTCTGTTCTTTGATGAAGGTTACTTTGTTTATATTTTTCCATCTTTCTATTTCATTTCATAAGCATGTTGTTTAGCTGATGCAATTGTCCAAGGGATGAGACAATGGTCATACACAATGAAAAAACAGATGTTCAAAGGTTTATTAAAGATGTGAAGCTGCTTAGAGTCAATATCCACTGGCCTGACATCAAGAAACTCTCATCATAGGCTAACTACATTGAGTTGTTTTCTTTTAGTCTATCTTCAGTCTACCTGGGGCGACAGGTAGCCTAGTGGTTAGAAGATTGGGCAAGTAACCGAAAGGTTGCTAGATCGAATCCCTGAGCTGGCAAGGTAACAATCTGTTGTTCTGCCCATGAACAAGGCAGTTAACCCACTGTTCCCGGGTAGGCCGTAATTGTAAATAAGAATTTGTTCTTAACTGACTTGCCTAGTTAAATAAGGGTTGTTTTACATTTCTCGACTTGATTACCAGGCATGACTATAATCAGTGTTGTCGGAATGTGGGACTTAGCACTGATGCAGGTGGCCTTTGACCAATAAGTATATTTCAACCAACATGATGTCATATATAAAGAGGTTTTAAACCCTAGAACAGGGAAGGGCAACTTTGATGGGGGTGGGAGCCCCCACTCATCATGAGGGGCTGCAGTGGCTCGAAGATCTGCATACCCACATCCATAACCACACAAGCAGTCAGAGCCGGCTCTAACAGCCCGCTCTTAATAGAGGAGTTTCAAAAATGACGTTTTAGAGTTATTTACTGCAATTCTAGACATTTTACCATCGGCCATAGAGAAAATGTTACAGGTTTATAACTCATTTCATGTAATTCTAGACATTTTGCCATCGGGTATAGAGAAAATGTTACAGGTTTATAACTCATTTCATGTAATTCTACACATTTTGCCATAGGGTGCAGAGAAATCTTTTCCGTTTTTAAGCTCATTTCCTGCAATTCGACACATTTTGCCATGACTAATGCCATGTTAATACGATATGAGAGTGACTTAGAAAATCAATGGGAGCCCCTCGGGTCTGTAATTGGACCGTGATTGGCTGGCTAGACTAATTAACCAATCAAAAAACATTTAACTGTCATGGGCAAACTGAGTGACTGTCAGTGACTGACATAACAAGACAAAAAATGCTGATGCACAACCACATTTTGAAATTGTACCATGTGTATTCTCCTATTCCCATCCCTGCCCTAGGACAGCGTAAACACATGCTACGGACAATTAGATAGGTAGCATGCGACAGAGGAGTTACCAAAAACATTATTTCATACAGGAAGCTCATGCTGGTGATACACTGAACTTGCTATACAGTGCAGTCCCCCACACAGCCATGTGTGAGGTTTCTCCTCCACCATTCAAAATTACAAGTTAAATCCATTTAGTCCTTTAAGATTGGGGCCAGTGCATAATTAGCATTCCCTTGCTGTTTACAGTCAATTATTCAACACAGTGGTTTTGTCCGGGAGCTGGTGATTACACTGTCACTTGTCTTTTAATAAAGAAATCCCCTTTTTCAGAGGTCCATATCTAGGAGATTTCAGCTGAATGGAGGCATGAGACCAATACAAAACCAGCTCTGTTTGGGTTTCCTCCTGTGTACATCTCTTTAAGGACACAGACAGAATGGCCAGAGAACCATAGAATGAGGTAAACACAGGTGTGCACCAGCCCTCCACCACTACTTCCTGATGATAGACTAACTGCAAAGATGTGGATGGACTCTTGAGTTGTGGAGTTGTGGAATACGATTTGAATTCATCTTGATCACATGGGGGGACTTATGACAAAACTAACTCTGGCATTATCTTTCTCCATTCAAGACAATTTATTTTTTATTTCACCTTTATCTAACCAGGTAGGCATGTTGAGAACAAGTTCTCATTAACAATTGCGGCCCGGCCAAGATAAAGCAAAGCAGTTCGACACATACAGTACAACAACACAGAGTTACACATGGAGTAAAACAAACATACAGTCAATAATACAATAGAAAAATAAGTCTATATACAATGTGAGCAAATGAGGTGAGATAAGGGAGGTAAAGGCAAAAAAAGGCCATGGTGGCGAAGTAAATACAATATAGCAAGTAAAATACTGGAATGGTAGATTTGTAGTGGAAGAATGTGCAAAGTAGAAATAGAAATAATGGGGTGCAAAGGAGCAAAATAAATAAATAAATAAATACAGTAGGGGAAGCGGTAGTTGTTTGGGCTAAATTATAGATGGGCTATGTACAGGTACAGTAATCTGTGAGCTGCTCTGACAGCTGGTGCTTAAAGCTAGTGAGGGAGATAAGTGTTTCCAGTTTCAGAGATTTTTGTAGTTCGTTCCAGTCATTGGCAGCAGAGAACTGGAAGGAGAGGCGGCCAAAGGAGGAATTGGTTTTGGGGGTGACCAGAGAGATTTACCTGCTGGAGCGCGTGCTACAGGTGGGAGATGCTATGGTGACCAGCGAGCTTGAAAGGGGAAGTATTTTAAGTTCCTTAATAGTTAGTCCTAATGAAAATGGAACAATTGGGGTTGAGATGGCTTGACATGTCAAGTTTAATTAATTTGAAGGGATATTATCACATTGTATCACTACACCCTTACTTTAGTCTTTGAAAAATACATTTAAATAGCTTTTAAGCTCTTAAATATGTTTAAGACTCTCAAATGTACATGTAAATACCACCCATTATGCCACTTGTTGCCCAGTGTTGGTTCTCTCACACTCCGGCCTCCTGAATATACAGGCTTGTTTGCCAGTATTTACAACGGTATAAGTGCACAAAAGTTAAAGGGTTTTGTGCGTATCTGCTGGTTAGTATAAGACAAGCAAACCACTTTCTTGCCACACACAAAATTAAACAGGCATGTAGCACTGCCTCTGGCAGCAACATGCAATTACTTGTAGTTTTCAAATGCTTATACTTCCTTTTTTACACATTCTCTCTTCCTCTTTGAGAATCCTGGTCGGTGGCATAACCACATGGTGCAGTGGAAGTGTCTTAAATGTGTCCCAAAGAACATAGTAAAGGAGTACACATGACATAAAAATTCCATTGGGTTCATTCTGGTTACTATAAACGTAATATAAAGTGCCTGACAACGGGGTCAGCTGGGTCAACCTAAGTGTTAAAGTGTTGTCTTGACCTCAGAGCAAAAGAAACATTGGGTTAAGAGCTTACTTTTTATGCCCAAGACAAATTTTGTGTAACTGTAGCTAGGTTGTCATCCAATTGGCGGCAGATTTTCCATTTGTATTTGTCAAAACGTCAGTCAAAGCATCGATCGTCATGTCACCAGAAGAAGACCTTTGATATTTATTGGAAAGGAGCGTCAAGATCACGGTGCACTTTCACCACCCAGTGAAGTTCATCGTAACTGATTTCATCTGTAGCCTAATAAACTGCATGGTAACCCTGGGAGGACCACACACCATATCATCCTGTTACTCCAAGTTTACGTCGATATGATGGTTATTATATCAATATTTGCGCATAAAGGTGTTTCCACCACCATTTCTCGCATAATTCATTTTAACCGACACAAAAAGATTTTATACAATTGTACCCTCACAGCTGTCGGGATTTTACTTTTTAAATGCACTCCTATAGAAACTGCAGGTGGAAAAGTGGTTTATGTTGTGTCGGGAAATTATCATTCATAATGTCTTGCAATGAACAGCCCAAACTCCAAAGGATTACGTTCACATACATGATGCTATTGGTTTATTAGGATACCCATTATGTTGCATAATATAATGTAATACAACGTAGCATCATAATGCAATCTTTTTTGTTGTACCAGGACTCAGTTAGTGTTGGGAAAGACATGATCTCTCCAATCTTGACAGAAGCCATACTACAGTATCAACTTCAGGCAGATGGAACACAACACATCAAAGGCGTTGTTTCAGAGCTCTGTGGGTCTCTGTGGGTCTATTCCGTTAGCCCGTAAAATGTTAATATCAGCTGTTCTTCTCAGTCTACTGATAGAAAATATAACATTGTGCAAAGAAATCTGCTGTGGTTTGGCCCATGAGGGGAAGTTTCAGATGACATGGCTGAAATGAGTTTTAGACAAAGGGAAGAGAGAGAAAAAAGTAGCCCCGCGACCATTCCTTCCTCATGGCTCCATTCTGGTTCCAAGTGGAGCACTAAACACCTCAGTGTTTCGGAGACAAAACACCATGCAAGCCACTGAGAGGAAGTGGAACTGTGGCATAGAACCCCTCTCCCTTCCTGTCTGTCCTCTCCACTTTGACTTTAAGCACGGATTCAATGTCATTCAGAGTGTCTCTGCCATCCAAAATAAATCCATCAAGGCAGTGAGATCACACACTTCACTATTTAGCTGTCTCAGACTGGCAGATCTACAGTATCTCTTTTTTTACGAGGTAGGATATTCTCATACCCACTCCAGCAGGAAAACGTAACTAAATATGAAATAAAGTTACTTCCAAGTGTCCTATATCCCAGTTCCATCCACAGCTGTCAACTCTATGTGACATTCTCCATCGCAGTGCTTTGATTTGGTTTAACACCTAGATGTGAATGGAGCCAATTAACAGAGCTAAAGTGGGGTAATTACATAAATTCCAAAATAGAATGTTCATGGTGTGGTCGTGGAACAGAACTGTGATTCCTTTAACTATCTTCCATTAAAGTTCTTGCTTCATTGATTGATACAAGTTTAGCCACAATACCCTGAGCAGGGGACATGGCTGCCAAAGCCATAAAACCTCTTAATGAGTTTTAAATCAATTCAACAACTTTATTTGACACAGTTAACCAATTATTGTGGGTGAATATGGAACATTGGTGAAACAAAAAATGTAACAACATTTCTATTAAATGCAGATACTAATACAGTCATTTATTTTGATTTTTACAACACCTCATTGTCCGAAGCACGAAGGAAAATGTTTCCTTGTTCACATATCCTAGAATTC
This sequence comes from Oncorhynchus tshawytscha, assembly GCF_018296145.1. Classification (NCBI taxonomy): domain Eukaryota; kingdom Metazoa; phylum Chordata; class Actinopteri; order Salmoniformes; family Salmonidae; genus Oncorhynchus; species Oncorhynchus tshawytscha. The sequence goes on along the minus strand of NC_056446.1, from coordinate 15,577,592 downwards.
TGCTCAGGCTTCCTAAATCTCTTCATTTCCCTGCATGTGCCCCAAATAAGCTATGGACCTGCATCTATTCAATAAAAGCAAATGTAAGTGAAAGGACAATCTGTGTTTTATACCCCCGATAATTCAATTTCTTGATTATAAGTCACAATTTCTCTGGAGGGCACTGACAGACCAGAGAAAAGAGCATTGTCAATGTATTCTATGTACTTCCACTGCGGCTACCCAATGATTACTGGGCATTTCTAATTTCTCTGGCAGTGTTGGTACAGCCCATCAGACACATGGTGAATTGTAGAGATTGACTTACAAAGGATAACCTCTCCTATGGTACTGTGAGTGGTGGGGGGTGGATGTGTACGGAATGCTTAAGTGAATTCACAATGGGGTACTGGGAAAAGGGCACTGCAAAGCCAGACAAAGAGATGCCCTGCTTTTTCAAGTGCACCAGAGACTTGGGTGAACTCTGTCTGAGAAGTCGTTAGAACTGTAGAAGATGCAGCACGTACATTTTCGCAAAATCTGAAGGGATTTGTAAATGTATAATGAATAGATTTGCTGACATACTCATTTCTGGAAACCACAGGTGCAGCCTATCTTCTTCAGCACGTGTTTCCCCCTTTTGAGCATGCCAAGGCTAACACATCTCCCCTGGAAGTCCTTGCCTGCACTTGACAACACACTCCTTCAGTGTGACTGTAGTGTCCTATATCATCCCAACATGAGGAGGGTGAATGAGGACACACAAGGTCTACACTACTGGATTAGTAGCAATGCAAAGTTGGACACATTTGTGTCTGATGCACTTAGACATTTGTATGGAAATGAAGTGATCAGGTCAAGCATGCATCGAATTCAACCACCTGGGAAATGCATGTGGGATGAGACCACTGGCGAGAACAAAAGCATGTTCACGTCAGTAGGAAAACCCAAGGACAAATTTCTGAAAAGCCCAGTGTTGGTGTATCTCTCTATATACAAAGGGCCGATTGTAAATAATCTCCTTGGCAACATGCAGGTTCACGCTCCGGACAAACACATCTTTAAACAGGATAGATTTTAACATGCCACTGCAACCCAGATAATCAATGTCAAATAACACCAGTATTGGTTGGTTACAGCCTATATTACCGCAGATTATTTGAATTTCCTATGGTATATGTTGATAAAAAGTAAATTCACAGATATTTGAGTGACCGTGTTCATTATACTGCTCAGGTATAAGACTGCCTGTGATGAGAGTGGATCTCATGTACATGAAAGATTATTAGTTTACTGTTCACCTATACCTGTCTAACTTGCAACATGTGACCGCCTAACACTCCCTATTCATATGTAAACAAACAAGTACCCTCCCAAGTGGCGCAGCATTCTAAGGCACTGCATCTCAGTGCTAGAGGTGTTACTACAGACCCTGGTTCGATTCCAGGCTGTATCACAATTGGCCAGGTGTCGTCCGGGTTAGGGTTTGGCTGGGGTAGGCCGTCATTGTAAACTGTCTTGCCTAGTTAAATAAAAAAATAATTGGGATTTGGAAGTTATATAAGAAGGATGGTAATATTCAGTGTCAGTAATTTCCTCACATTCTCCGCTTACAAATCAAGCTTAGAATGTTTGTTGCCATGGAGCAAATACTAAGGAAGACACTTTGTTGTTGAATTTAAGCAGTCTTTCAGTGGGCTGTCCAATGTGTCCATTGTCTCTCTGTCTGAGTGTTGAACTCAAGTTTCCTTATGTGTCATCATAGTTGACAACCTAGTAAATGTAAATCAGGGACACTCCAATTAGAGTGATATGTTATGTTTCGTATTGTATGTACTAATTTGTGGATGTCCATCATCCATTTCATATAATATGTTACAAATTGCAATTCGTACAATATGTTACGAATTAGCAAATGTATGATATGTTACGAATTCAAATTTGTTGTGGCTAACATTAGCTATGTAGTTAGGTGGCTAGGTGGATAATGCTACCGTTAACTAGGTGGCTAATGTTAGCTAGGCTATGGGGTTAAGGTTAGGGTTAGGGTTAGGAGTCAGGTTAAAAGGTCAGTGTTCGGGTTAGCTAACATGCTAAATAGTTGCAAACTAGCTAAAAAGTTGTAAGTAAGTTGCCAAGTTGCTAAAGTTGTCTGTGATGAGATTCGAACACACAAACTTTGTGTTACTAGACATTTGCGTTATATGCCCACCCAATCACCCTACTTTCTTTTCATCTTTAAGTAACCTTCTGTCTTATGTAACCACACCAAACGTAACATATCACACAAATTTGAGTGTCCTGGTTTACATTTACTACAGTTGAAGTCGGAAGTTTACATACACTTAGGTTGGAGTAATTAAAACTTTTTTTTAAACCACTCCACAAATTTCTTGTTAACAAACTACAGGTTTGGCAAGTCGATTAGGATATCTACTTTGTGCATGACACAAGTAATTTGTCCAACAATTGTTTAGAGACAGATTATTTCACTTACAATTCACTGTATCACAATTCCAGTGGGTCAGGAGTTTACATACACTAAGTTGACTGTGCCTTTAAACAGCTTGGAAAATTCCAGAAAATGATGTCATGGCTTTAGAAGCTTCTAGGCTTATTGACATCATTTGAGTTAATTGTAGGTGTACCTGTGGATGTATTTCAAGGCCTACCTTCAAACTCAGTGCCTCTTTGCTTGACATCATGGGAAAATCAAAAGAAATCAGCCAAGACCTCAGAAAATAAATTGTAGACCTCCACAAGTCTGGTTCATCCTTGGGAGCAATTTCCAAACGCCTGAAGGTACCACATTCATATGTACAAACAATAGTACGCAAGTATAAACACCATGGGACCACGTAGCCTTCATACCGTTCAGGAAGGAGACATGTTCTGTCTCCTAGAGATGAACATACTTTCGGGTGAAAAGTGCAAATCAATCCCAGAACAACAGCAAAGGACCTTGTGAAGATGCTGGAGGAAACAGGTACAAAAGTATCTATATCCACAGTAAAACGAGACCTATATCGACATAACCTGAAGGTCGCTCAGCAAGGAAGACGCCACTGCTCCAAAACCGCCATAAAAAAGCCAGACTATGGTTTGCAACTGCACATGGGGACAAATATCGTACTTTTTGGAGAAATGTCCTCTGGTCTGATGAAACAAAAATAGAACAGTTTGGACATAATGACCATCGTTATGTTTGGAGGAAAAAGGGGGAGGCTTGCAAGCCGAAGAACATCATCCCAACCGTGAAGCACGGGGGTGGCAGCATCATGTTGTGGGGGTGCTTTGCTGCAGGAGGAACTGGTGCACTTCACAAAATATATGGCATCATGAGGAAGGAAAATTACGTGACTATATTGAAGCAATATCTCAAGACATCAGTCGGGAAGTTAAAGCTTGGTCGCAAATGGGTCTTCCAAATGGACAATGACCTCAAGCATACTTCCAAAGTTGTGGCAAAATAGCTTAAGGACAACAAAGTCAAGGTATTGAAGTGGCCATCACAAAGCCCTGACCTCAATCACATAGAAAATGTGTGGGTAGAACTAAAAAAGCGTGTGTGAGCAAGGAGGCCGACCAACCTGACTCAGTTACACCAGCTCTGTCAGGAGGAATGGGACAAAATTCACCCAACGTATTGTGGAAAGCTTGTGGAAGGCTAGCCAAAACGTTTGACCCAAGTTAAATAACTTGAAGGCAATGCTACCAAATACTAATTGAAAGTATGTAAACTTCTGACTCACTGGGAATGTGATGAAAGAAATGAAATCTGAAATAAATCACTCTCTCTACTATTATTCTGACATTTCACATTCTTAAAATAAAGTGGTGATCCTAACTGACCTAAGACAGGGAAATTTTACTAGTATTTAATGTCAGGAATTATAAAAAACTGAGTTTAAATGTATTTGGCTAAGGTGTATGTAAACCTCCGACTTCAACTATATGTTAAATCTAGTCTATGAGACCAGGCGGTAGTTGAATTTACAGTATTACTAAATAAGAAACATTATGGTCATTCATTTGATTTACAAAAGGTTAAAAAAAAACACGTTCTGGTAGTTCCAGGTTGCGAGCGCCAGAAAGCTGGACTCAAGAACGCATAGGAATGCATAGGAACCTATTTGCAGACTACCGCTGGACTTGCTAGATTGTCTAAGGAATAATTAATAGACTCCGTTTCCTAACCTTTCTATAAAATCGTCAACAATAGTCTCTTGTTATCAAGCCTCCATTTCACTAGGTTAGTAGCTAATTAGTTTACTTCGTTCATGGAACAATGCCAGCTAGCTACAAAACTACATTGCCCTGGTTGTAGCTGACCTGTATGCTGTCCAGAGCCATGTATTTATTTGTATGTCTTATTTTTCTCTGAGATTTTTAAACACAGAGCACAACCATAAAGAGAACCATGCACAGAATGCAACTTTTTCCACCCCGAACTAAATTTACTAACATTAATGTGTGTAAACATGCAGCTATGGTTAAAATTGTTATATAGTTATTTGTGCGGGACAAATTGTAAGCCTATTAGGCTTGGTTGAATAATAGTTTATAAATGCACTTAAAATGGTCATAAGACAAACTCTTATTCCATCATGGAACCCTGAAAGGGTTTCACTGTTAAGGAACATTCTCACTTTTGGTTTGGATGCATTGGTGCAATTATTTATTTATCCCAGGAATTAAGGCATTATGTCAAGGTCTACCTATCTACGAAATACGCTCAAAATAATGACGACTTCGAACATCCCCACAGGTGTTGATATGGAAGTCATTTAACAGTGCAAAAAGAACGGGGTCGAGAAGGTCAGTGTGGATACTTGAATTCTGCTGGATGATTTAGCATAGGTAGTTAGATAGAGTTTGTAGCTAGCTAGTCTAGTGTTGGCTAGCTAACGTTAGCTAACTGTAGCTACCTAGCTAGCAACTAGCTAGTTAGCCTACCAACTACTTACCATCTACAGCAGTGGAGACTCCTCAGA